>NW_027171420.1:160000-161706 GCF_036898095.1 Palaemon carinicauda
CAATGACAGGAGCCCTTGAAATAGGGGGTTGGTGTTGGGGTGAAGGTACAGGAGCCCTTGAAATAGGGGGTTGGTGTTGGGGTGAAGGTACAGGAGCCCTTGAAATAGCGGGTTGGTGTTGGGGTGAAGGTACAGGAGCCCTTGAAATAGGGGGTTGGTGTTGGGGTGAAGGTACAGGAGCCCTTGAAATAGGGGGTTGGTGTTGGGGTGAAGGTACAGGTAACCTTGACTAAGTTGTCCTCGCAGGTGTAGGGTTAGGAGTCGCAGCCGTTGTGATAGGATTGGGTTTGCAAAGTATACTGTTGAGCCTTGTGGTCAGGTCGCCGGCGAAGCGAGGAAGGTGAAGATTTATAGCCTCCACCACTGCTTTTGGATGATCATTCAGCTCCTGAGCCACTGGTAGACTGACTCCAACGGTGTTCTAAGAGGAAAGATACAAATAGACATGGGGGAAATCTTCATAACACTAATTTCACGATACTGTCCAATCATTCATATTTTCTTTTTTTTTTGTTAGATTAATATTTTCTCCATTGTATATCGTTCTTATAAGCACACAAATGATGACTGAACTGAATAATAAGAGTTGACCATATAAGTGACTTAATTAAGGAAGAGAAAAGGGAGCACTTACCTCGATTCTTCTAGCATTGAAGGTCATTTGGAGAGAATCTCTGGTGATGCAGAGTTTGAAGGGATTCGACTGACTGTAACTGTCAATTACGAACCACAACTCCAGAGTATAGAATCTCAGAAGCGAACTGACAGTAAAAAAAAAAAAAAAAAAAAAATTTTTAAAGGCAATTGACTAATGTCTCATCTCTTAAAGTTCAAATTCGACAAGAATTTTTGTACAACAATGCTACAGGAAGGACAGGTAATATACGGGTAAAGTCAGTTTTGAAAATACTCACCTAAAGTCGGTTATTTGTCGATATGCAAAATCATGTTGATTAATACCTATTATGGCCTGCGTGGTAATGAATTCCAAATTGTTTCCTGCTAGGATCAGTATTGCCTATAAAGATCAGGAATTATTCGTAGAGACAGAGAATTTGTGTGGTATAAATTAATTAGAAGTAGATGAGAATTAGGAAGAAGACAAATGAATGATTTCTTCTTATTAAAGAAACGATATACAAAATCAAATGAGCCACAAACAATTAATTGTTTTGTTTAGTTGTTTTCAGAATAACACATAATTAGGTAACAAAGTACGAAGATTTTATAATGCTTCCTTACCACTTCTTCTTGCTCAAAAACATTGATGGACTTGCAGAAAACTTCGGGAAAGTTTTTAATTATCAGGTTAAAGAAGTCGAAGGTGTAACTGAAAGAAACAAAATCAGCTTCATCTTACAAAAAATGACAATGCTTACATTGTAATAAAATGTCGCAAAATGTTTTTAGTGTATTTTTTTTTCTCTAAAAAGTTACCGAAAACAAAATTCACGTCTTCATTTGTTATTCATAACTAACCTTTTGTCTTCACGAATATAATTGACATTGGAGATATTGAAGAACGTAAGTGAATCGTCGCGACCAAACGCCGTTTGTAGTTCAGTAATGATCTGACATGGTGCTGAAAGAAAGGAATATTCAACATAAACAAATGAGTAAAGTAAGCAACAGTAAACAACTTCAAAAATGAGAACTCAGACACAGCACAATTTCAAAAGCTCTTTCAACCTTTGTTTACTTACGTG
>NW_027171421.1:0-2500 GCF_036898095.1 Palaemon carinicauda
TACTTATGGTTCATAGTACAGCAGAAGAATTAAAATGAATTAATACTATATATAATTCCATTACTATATATCATTAAGTAGAGGTAGATGGAGAACGCTAACCAGAAACATCGACCCCACATAAAAGTGAGAAAAGATGCAGGCAAAGAAGAAGACTGTATATTATAAAGTTTGCATTTAGATACTTTGTCATTTATATACGTTACACATTTTTATTCTTTTATTTCAATACGTTACTGTACATGTAAGTTATATAGTATTTTCATATAAAGGCTCTAAGTGTCTAGAGGTGTTAATGACAATAATAAATATTAAATTTATGCTCATATATTCAAAACTTCATGCTTATTCTTATCTTTAGTTGTTAGAGTGACCTGATGCCAGCACAGGATCTTGCTCATTAGAGTAGCCTATAATTCTATTCTTGTCTTTGGAAGAAACATTGAATTGCAGTTATTAGTTAAATTATGTTTATTTATTGCTAATTCCATTTATCAGCCTTTCGTAAGAATAATACCACTAGAAAGTTATGGGGTACTTTGACTGGCCAGAAAGTACTACATTATATCCTTCTCTCTGGTTACAGTTTATTTTTCCTTTGCTTACACACACACACACACACACACACAAACACACACACACACACATACCAAATAGTCTGGCCTATTTCACATATTCTCCTCTGTCCTTAAACACTTGACAACACCAAGCTTACCAAACAATTCTTTTTCACCAAAGGGGTTAACTACGGCACTGTAATAGCTCAGTGGCCACTTTCATCTTGGTAATTATAGAAGATACTCTTTAGCTATGGTAAGCAGCTCTTCTAGGAAAAGGACACTCCAAAATCAAACCATTATTCTCTAGTCTTAGGTAGTACCATAGCCTGTTCCATGGTCTTCCACCCTCTTGGGTTAGAGTTTTCTTGCTTCAGGGTACACTATGGCACACTGTTCTATGTTATTTCTCTTCCTCGTGTCTTGTTTAAGTTTTCTATAGTTTATATAGAAGATATTAATTTAATGTTGTTACTCTTATCAAAATATTTGACTTTTCCTTGTTTGCTTCCCTCACTGGGCTATTTTCCCTTTGGAGTCCCTAGATTTGTAGCAATCCGCTGTTCCAACTATGGTTGTAGCTTAGCAGGTAATAATAATAATAATAATAATAATAATAATAATAATAATAATAATAATAATAATAATAATAATAATAATAATAATAATAATAATAATAATAATAATAGTACATTCAGAAAGATTCACACAACTGTATATATACATACACACAAATATATATATATATATATATATATATATATATATATATATATATATATATATATATATATATATATATATATATATATATATACAGTATACATAGATATATACAATACATACAATATATAGGATATGAATTTTATACATATATATGCATATATATATATATATATATATATATATATATATATATATATATATATATATATATATATATATATATATATATATATAATGATAATTCCTTTTTCTTCTTGTATTACCAGAAGTAATAGTATATTATATATTGTGGTATAACATAACATGAAAAATATAAAAGAGTTACACAAAATAAAAGAGAGACTGGAATTAGAGACATATTACTGTTAAGGTCAAGATAATATCTTAAGCTATGCTGGAATAAATGGGTATGAAAAGTTAGACTGTATAGAAGAGGGTTATCTTTATGAGCTGTTGGTCGTCGTGAGGTGTACCCATTACATAAATAAACACATAAAATATTTCATTAATTCTCTTATAATTCATTACTTTCTATGTTTCCTTTCCTAACGTGGCGGTTTTATCCTGTTCGAGCCCGTGTGCTTATAGCATCCTGCTTTTCCAACTGGGATTACAGGTTAAGTATTTGATAATAATAATAATAATAATAATAATAATAATAATAATAATAATAATAATAATAATAATAATAATAATAATAATAATAATAAAAACAAAAATAATAATAATAATAATGATAATAATAGTATAAATATTAATAATAATAATACTAATAATAGTTATGATATTAATAATAAATAATAATAATAATAATAATAATAATAATAATAATAATAATAATAATAATAATAATAATAATAATAATAATAATAAATTTTTATATCTGTGTATAATTGAATATATATATATATATATATATATATATATATATATATATATATATATATATATATATATATATATATATATATATATATATATATATATATATATATATATAAGTGTGTGTGTTTGTGTGTACGTATGTATGTGCATGTGTGTGCTTGTGTGTATATATACTACAATTAAATAAATCAAAACTGTTCCAGTTATCTTCTTAAAAAAAATACTTTGCTACGCCACTAATGATCTCCGATCAATTGCAAAATAGTGCAATAGCTCCGAGACCCATTTTTCCAAAGATAACAAAGTCACATAAACCCCCAGAAAAGCAAAGA
>NW_027171422.1:0-18397 GCF_036898095.1 Palaemon carinicauda
CCCAACCCCAACCCCAACCCCAACCCCAACCCCAACCCCAACCCCAACCCCTAATAATCTTTTATACTAAGAATTTATAATAATAAAGTAAAATGGACGATAAACGTTTCGACAAACTCAAAAACCCTTTGTTCAAAACTCAGTCCAAAGAAAACTTCAAAGCCAAACTCAAGAAGGATGACAGGTTTTCATAGAAACTCAATTCCAAATAATTCAAACAAACCTAATTCGACAAACACGGAAACAGGATTACTAAAAAGCAAAACCTCAAAGAAATCTATTAGCAAGAAGAAGAGTCTGAGTCATTTTAGTCTTTCTAATGGTCTTAAGAATCTTCAGAAGAAGAAATTTCTAATGAATAATAGTACTAAGACGAACAAGATTTATGGGAAAAAGACAGTCAGCCGACAATCAACGACGCCACAAGTAGACTGGCTTTGAAAAACTACGACTGGCAGCATATCAAAGCCCAAGACCTCATGGTCTTATTTGACTCATTTAAGCCTAACAAGGAGTCCAAAATCCAAAGTGTCCATGTTTATCTCAGTCAATTTGGGCAACAACAACTAGAAATCGAGAACACCCAAGGACCCTAAGGCATTTGGGAAAACAACGAAGATGGAGGTTTCGACAAAGAAAAACTGAGAAAGTACGAAAAAGATAGACTCAAATATTACTTCGCGATCATCGAATGTGACTCCAAATTTACTGCCGACCACATTTACAACCAATGCAACGGGTAGGAATTCGAGTAATCCTCTCTAAATATTGAACTTTCATTTGTCCCTGACGACATGAGCTTCGAAGATTTTAAGTTAAAAGAAAAGGCAAACTAAGTGTCCCAATTACTCAGACCTCAATAAGAACTAATCACAAGGTCAGTAGGACATACAAATGTCAAATTAACTTGGGACGAGGAAAGGTAGAATAACCATAAACTTTGGAAATCCAAAATGACCGAAGAAGACTTCAACGACCCCAGGTGGAACGATTATATCGGAGGGTTCACGAGTGATAGTCAAAAGGAAGAAGAAATATCGAATCTTGATTGTGACGAAGTTTTCGATAGCCATCAAGAAGATGACTGGAGAAACGACTTTAAGAAAAACCGTCAGCAGAAAAATATTGAAATCACATTTAACCAAGGATTCGAAGATTTGGTAGAGAACCAAATCAAATCCAAAAAGGAAAAAGAACTTTAGTAAAACGAGTCAACTTGGGAGACCTATTAGCGTCAGAAAAAAGAAAAATCAAAAGCGAAAAAACTACTTAAGTAAAAGGAACTTAAAGGTGTAGACGATTATTTCCCTGACCCGGCCAAAAAGAAAGAAGAGAAATTCCAAGCCAAAATCAAGAACAAGTAAGAACTCTAACTCTTAGTAGAGGACTAACAAGATGACAAGGAGTTCAAGCCAGACTACCAGGATTCTAGGTTCAAGGCAGTTTTCGACAAGACAGGCAAGTTCCATATCGACCCGACGAATTCCAATTTCGACAAAAAGCAGTCCGAAAACTTCATGAAAGAGGTCATCAGATAGAGAAAAATCCAAAAAACTTGATTTTATTTAACTCTAGAAAATGAAGTTTTAAATGTACATATAAAACAAGAGGGGCAACAGTGTGCTGTTGAAATAGAGTCTGAAGAACAAAAATCAGTCTATTGATTTGTCAAACTTAAAATTAAACAAAAGCGATCACGTATTCCCAAATGATAGTAAAAAAGTCAAATTAGCTCATATATACAAACTAAATTTTAAGTGCACGCCCAAACAAAGTCAAAATTTCAAGCTATAGTAAGAAAATGAAGAACTTGAAAGGAAAATTAAATAACTTAAATCCCAAAACAGTTTCTACAATCAAAGTCAAAAAGTCAAATAGCTTCAATATGACGAATCAAACAACAATAATGAACAATTGTACAAAAACTACTTAAAAGAACTCACCAAAGAAGCGAAATTCTTAAATTTCCAAATTAGGAAAATCCAACTTTCAGAAAAACTTAGACTTATAAAACAATATCATCACGACCGCTCAGCCAATTAAAAAGCTTGTTAAGCATTACAAACCGAAATTCAACAGTTTAGCAAACTCTTCGACCCAGACCTTCAAGAAATAATTGACCTGAACGTGGACAAATTAGTATCCATTCAACAAATAAAACACTAAAAACAGAAGGAAATCCTCCAATTTGACAGTTTCAAGAGGGTCCTAGCCAAGAAAAAGTAGCAGTAAAAGTAATTAGTTCAAAAGATTTAAGACTTGGAGTCTGAAATAGAGGATTAGCTGTTCGAGGCTTAGCAGCCTACGATAATTTCAAAGGACTAAAAGCAAGAAATGATGCAACAGGACTACAAACTGTAGTGGATTCAAAGAGAATTGCTCAAAATCAACAACCAAATTGTGAACAAGTCAGAAAAGCTGGCGGAAGTCAAGAAAAAATACTTAAAGCAGAAGAATGAGCAATAGGAAAAACTCAACGTCTTGAACATCGATTTGAACAAATTAAAAGTGAAAGAACAATCTTTGAACCAGTATTTGAAGCTCATACGCCAAGAAGCCATTTATCACAACCAAACCCAACGTACTATCGTAACAGATTTCGACATTCTGAAAGCTTACAAAGTCGATATTTTGAAAGTTTGCAAAGAAATATCTTACCGATTGTAACTATTTGAGATCAAAAAAGACCAAATAAGACAATTTTTTGAACTAAAAACTAAAACAATCGATCACCACGAACTGACAAGCATTCTGCAACAATATCCTTTCTATGTTCAACAAAACGAGGAAAGTTCCGTGCTCTCAAAATATTTGATTTAACAAAAGAATGGCAATTATGAAGAGAATGTGAACAAAGTGCTTGAGATGTTCTTAACCATTCTTGACGATTATCAGATCTTGACTTAAGAATTGAAGTCAGACCTGAGGTGTCAAATAATCAAGAAGTGCAACCACGTAATCCAGTACGCCTACCAAGCATTTCTAAGGACCAAAAACCACATGGAAATCGACAATTTCATTCAGACGAACTTCAAGAATCCTTGGGCGATCTGCCACATAGACTAATTCGTCAGGATAATAAAGCAATATGAAGTCTATTTTACCCAATAGCAGATGAACTATCTGATATTGTAGAGCTTCTAGCTGACGAATAGTTGCTAATACTTGAATTTTGAGTATTTGTATTAAGTAATTTTGAACGAAGGAAACCAACAGTTCGAAGTACATCCGTTGCTCTAATATCACCTTAAGAAGGTTTATATAGGATCGTAATAAAACTGAATTCATTATTACTTTTTAAGTTTTTCTTACAATTCTTTCTCGAGTTTCCTGTCATTTTCTTCCTCTTTTTGTTGTCTTTTTTCCTTAAGGGTCTGAAAAAATACATAAATTTACCTTCAAATGTTTCAAAATCGGTAAACAAATAGGCAAAAGAAGTGGAAGGTAAACACCAGTCGTGAACTCAGCGTTAAAAGAATTTACTATTCCGATTTGGTTGTTACTATCGAGCTTCTCAACATAGCTTGATTTTTCAAGAAATTCATCCAGTCTGACCTGTTTGTACAATTCTATTAGTTCGTTTGACTAATCAACCCAATGTTCTATGTCTTTTGTGTTTTGCTCTGTCCAAATGATCGTGTTCTGCTAGTTCAAGTATTTAATCGATGAGATCTGCTGTTAAAGTTTTTTCAGAACCCTCAAGGAGTCCCTGAAAAGGAAGAAGTCTTGGTAAAACTTGAACTACATGTCACTGAAGTTTTCGAAAATTCTTTGTAACTCGACAAATTTAAAGAGGCTTTAAGTTAAGTGTTTGGCGATCTGGTTTTTTTGGTTGATAGCGTAAATTTCGAAATCGTCTATGGAAAGGTATGAGAACTATTGTCTATTTGCATTTTCTAAAACGATTTCTTCTTGGTTGAAAAGTAGTAAGATTTGCATGTCTTTGTACTGTCTGAAGTTGATTCTGTTTGCTTGTTTAGAATTTAAGTTCAGACTGAATTTATCATATAGTGACTCGCTGATGATATTCTTACCTTTGGCTTAGTCAAAAGCTTCGAATTCTTGAAATTGTATAATTTTGTAGTTTATCCTGACATTTTTAGTCGGAATTTTGAGGTTTTTGAAGAAACTTAAGACTTTTTAACTGATAAGTAGTTTTTCTTGTTTGAAATCGGAGTGAAAATTCACGTCGCAAAGGTATATGTCTAAGATTAGTAGTTAGGTTGACAAGGGGTCTCTGTTATTCTCATAATTCATGTCAAAGAGATCGAAAAAAGATTGATTTAGCAGCAATTTGAGCCTTTCCAAATCATCTTTTGTTTAATATTTTACTTCATACTTCAAAGGAGATGTATATTTTAGTTCAAATTCGTTGGATTTCTAGAGTTTGATCTAAGGCATGTAAGGTTTGATATCCTATCTTACCTCTTAATCTAACAAATTTTTCAATATTTCCTCATCACCTTAGTTATGGACAAACTTTTATATTATCTGATCGATGTCTTAACCTATTTTTTCGACCTTTTCTATGTCTATTTCCCACGTTATCAAATAAACCTTCGTCATATAGATGATGATCCCTAAACACACTACAAGGAAAATGTAGTTGAGGAAGGCTAAAGACTTGCTCTTTAGTTTCATTTAAAATTTATAATATGAAAGCCAAGTACCAAGAACTACTAAACGACTACAAATTACTCGAGTGACACGAGTTCGTCAAACCGAAGTAGCTAGACTTTGTCTATCGACCACACAACGACTCGTACTTTTTTCTTGACACTTTGTGGACCCTAATTAAGAACAATGAACTGAAGGACAAACATTTTGTATGCGAAATCGGCCCAGGGAGCGGAATATTAATAAATCATTTGACCAAGTGGATCAACCCGTATGTCAGTTTCGCGTTGGATATCAACATAGACGCTTGCGCCTGTACGAAAGAATTCAGTCAATTTCATTAGATAAAGAATGTTGAAGCAGTGAATTGCGATATTTTGAGTTGTTTCAAAGACTTTAAATTCGACCTAATAATTTGCAATCCACCATATGTACCTACGGAAAAATGGGAATTGGAAAAAGCCAAAAGAGCGATATAAGAGAAATAATATAAAAAAGATGTTAATTGTATAGATTGTTCTTACGCTGGAGGTGAAGATGGTATGGAAGTAACAATAGAAATACTTGAACAAAGCTTGAATTATTTGGCGATCGGGGGTTAGCTTTTACTCCTTCTCATTAAAGAAAACGGAATCAAAGACATTATGGACATAGTCGACTCCGACCTTTACCAAGTCGAAATCATCAGCCAAGATAAGTTCAAAAATGAATATTTGTACATACTAAGTTTTAAGAAAATCAAGTGAGTCAGTTATATATTTTTTACAAATGGAAGATTTAAATGAAAATGTCATACAAAGGTATTTGCAAGAAGCCTAATTTTACGTTTCGAAAAAGGATTAAGATTAATCAACTTAGTAAGGTGATTTATATACAGGTCCGCTCAGAAATGTATCGACATTTGCCACGAGTACTTAAAAAAGGATATCAGGAACACATTTTTGAAATACTCGCTTGACACAATAACTGTTTTCTCCGAGACTGCCATAATGATACCTGACCGTGAACATCTCGCTTAGTTCTACATCGACTATTTTTTCCAAAGAAATCAACCCAAAGGACAATTTTACATCAGGTGTTTGCTAGTCAAAGCTTAGCTGTAAGCGCTGAAAGGTCATGAACAACTTCTTAAAGGGGAACAAATGATAGAGAACTTAATGAAATGTCTAGAGTGTGTGAACAAAGCCTTTGAGATCATAAATACTCCGGAAAACAAACAAAAATATGCATTTTTGACCTACAATACTTCAGTTTGCGTCTACAATATCATAAGGTTCATGATAAAGAAAGAGTGGTGCTACCACTTTACTGACATTGTCGACAAATTGGATAAAATGTTCGAACAAGTGAACGAACAAGATTGGGAATGGCGTTGCAGATATAGTTGGTTATTGTACCAATGCCTTTACGACAGTGAAAAGAAACAAGACGCTTTCAAAGTACTAGATCTCTTGTGGGAAAAAGCCAAACAGAAAGAATGTTCTTTTTTGGATCATCTATTCAAACTAAGAATCCATTTGGGGGCGAAAGAAAACGTGAAATCAATGATCGACTCGGCCAAGAAAGATGCCGAGACTTACCCCCAGAGTGAAGCCAGAGGCTGGAAACTACTGCTTGTCCTCCAGCAAATGAAATCCGGTGCCATCCCTGAAGCCCAAATAGAAAAAGAACTCATCAATGTCATCAATTCTATGTCGCCTAGTATTCTCCCGGGTAATGAGATGGCCACAACAACGAACAAACTCGCAAACGTCGTACAAGAAAGACTGACTGAGGCTGGCAGGATTAGTTTGAAACATAATCTGATCAATATTGCTGACAGTATTACTAATTTCCTTTCCAGAGTTAGACAACTGTCGGTAAATGCCTATATCATGTAAGAATATAACAAAGCTGAACTACTAATAAAAAAATCCGGACCTTAAATAAACTCCAAGACCGGAATATCATTGAACCCGGTCTAGATGAAAAGATAAGAAGTCGAAAGACGTATAGAAGCATTGAAAATTTTGGAAAAAGCTTTGAACTCTCAAAATAGAGGCTAAATCGATGCCGAACTAGCATATGATGGAGCCGTTTTAGTATGGAACCTTGGACTACCTTTTTTGAATGCCACCCAAAAGCATCACATTGCCAAGGCTTTTGAGAGTGCGTCCAAAATATTAGAAATCATTTAGTCCAACGATCACAGTTTGAGGCTCAACTTCTTGCTCGAACTCATTAAAATTTAGATGGAGGACTAGAATTATGGTGTAGCAGAGTAGAGTATTGCGGCCGCCATGAGGTTAGATAATAGCATTTAGCTTAAAAATATAGAACAGTTGCCTGAAGGGACAGACCTTTCTATTTATTAAAGACCTTATTAAAAATATTTGAAGCAATACTAAAACAAAGTCTCCCTCAATTAATAACAATTAACAAACGATATAGACTAAGTAATTTACGACCTTGACACTGCCAAAAAGACCAACTCCGACACAACGAAAATGAACCTTCTCTCCAAATCTTTGCTTACTTTGGTCGACAAAAATTCGGAGCCTGAGTACTAACCCGACCCACAATAAGACCTTGTACCAGCCGAGATCGCCAAGTAAAAACTCCTTCACAAACACAAAATGGATTACCAATACAAATAGAAGAAATTATTGGCAGCCGAAATAGCCAAATACGCTTTCGAGTGGGAAATAACGGACATCGCCCTCAGAGCCACACAATTTGTAACAGATGAACAATGGGACCCAAAAACTTGTCAAGAAATCATCATGGAATAGGTCGAGTGCTACTACATCATGGCCCAAATAACCATAGACCAGCTGAAGGCTGAGAACTTTGAAATCGCTTTTGCAGAGCCAATTTTGATGAACCAAGAGGAGTCTGAAAACGAGTCCCAAGACGGGGAAGCCCTAACGGAAGAAAAGAAGGCCGAAGTATTAGAGAAGAAAAAGAAAATTGTCCAATACTTCCTCAAAGGATAGGAGCTTGCCGAGTCGATCCAATAATCCTGGCAGATTTTCAATGGGGCCATCTATGTTTGGAACAATTTCCTCCCCATTTTCAGGAACCCGATTAACGACTAGAAGCTTTTGCCAGAGATTTCGACCCTTCTCAAGCAGTTTTTCGAAACAATGAAAAACAGCTTCAAGGAGCTGGAGAAAAAGTAGATAATCGACTATGACAGAGACACGAAGATACAAGTCAATGCTAATACTGGATTGGTGTACGCCAGACTGATGGAAGCGAAAAATTAGAACGATGAAGTCATGAGGGTCTGTGAAGCTTTGTTGTAGTTGCCACTTGGGGACCATACACGTAAGCTTATAAACTCAATTAAAGCCAGAGTTACCCAAACGACTGGCAAAGGTGGTGCTGCTCAAGATAAAAAGAAACAACCAGGAAAAAAAGATGACGGTGTTTCGACGGAAAATGTACTTTTCGAAGTCGTCTCTTTGCAAGAGATCATCTAAAACTCGACTAATCCATAGAAAAGGTAAGAAGATATTAAAACTTGTTTTGGGAAGTTGGAGCAGTGGCAAGTTAAAGAAAATGACGAAACTGACTTAGAACTTCATGCTGAACTTTGGGCCAAGTTGGCCAGACTTTGTTTAAACGAAGAGACTGTTAACATGTACAAATACTCATTAAGAAGTGTTCAAAACTCCCTTAGTCTACTATCCCCCGAGGCTGACTTGAACAGCGTGAACTCCTAAAGACTAAGATGGTACTCTTTAGCCGAATATCTGTACGCGGAAAACCTTCTCAGACTCCTTAACCCTGATACCCAAGACCAAGAATCTCAAGAAAAATTACTTTTTCACGCCTTGAAACACGCTGTGGCGGGGGCAAACAAAGGACTCAAAGCAAACATTAACTCCTTGGTACTTGACGCAGCCAAGCTTGTTTGGAACATTTGTGCTCAATTATAAGAATCAGTCGCCAATAGGAAAGCCCTAATCAAACCTATTTTCAGCACCATCTTCTACCTCAAGCAATGCAAGGAAAAATCCGAGCCTGATTTGATCTTGTTGCTCTGCTAGTTGCTGTTTAAAGCCGCTTTGGAAAGTGAGAAATATCAGCTTGGTGAGAATGTGGCTGACATGGCTTTTGAACTTATTGAGAAAAATATGCAGAAAAGACTATGAGAATTCAAGATGATTTTCATGTCCAAATAGGGCAAGAATGAGCTCCAAGCCATCAGTAATATGAAAGAGGCCGACACTTCTTTACAAGCCCAAGTGTGGACTAAGCTTGCCAGAAGCTCCAACAACATAAACAAACAGTACACCTCGTACAAACAAGCAATTAAAATACTAGACAAGGAAAATTCCGTTGAGGTCGTGGAAGTCCTAATCGAGTTTTCTCAATGGATGTTGAGAAATAATTAACAGCCTGAACTCATAATAGAAAACTTGTACAAAGCTGCCGACAGGATCTTGTCCATAGAAATCGACGACGAAGAAGAAGATGACTATGAAGACGATCAATAAGGCACAAACAGCGTTTTCAGCAGGTCTTCTAGAGGTAAAAAGTCCATTTTGTCGAAAGGGTCGAAAAAACCTTCAATCATAGCCAGCAAAAAAGGTATCGCGAAAACTAACCAACAAAAGTCAGTCATCAACACAAACAAGCAAAAAACTGGCTAACAAAAAAGTCAACTCACCAGGATGTCAAGAGTCCAGTCCCGTAACAACCAGGCTGTCAAATCCAAGCAGACTAAGTCCATGTTCAACCAAAAAGAGGTCGAACACGAGCCTCAGGAGCTTAACTGCCAGCATTTAGAGCAGCTTCTGCGAATCCATGTCATGCTGGCCATGGTTTCCTTGAAAATCGAGGACCGTATCCAACTCTGTATGGATGCCAAGCACTTTTTAATCATGATTTTTGAGAAGTCTTTTTCATTCATGAACACGATAGAAGACAATGCGACCAAGTATAAGGAAATTATGGAGACAAACAAGAAAGAAAATGTTAAGACTTTGACGACGGAAGAAGACCATGTGTCGAAATACAACATGCCTTAGTCGAATGAGGAGTGGATTAACTTGACTTTCCACAAAGAATTCATTGACAAAGTCAAAACACACGAAGACAACGATTTCATGTCCAAATTTTTGTTCGAAAAGGCCGAAATGACATTTACATACTTAGAAAAATTATACGACATGCTTGAACAGCTCGGACAACACGGTCACCTTATCCCAATTTTAGTGTTCATGCGTTTCTTCGCAAAAGAAATTCTCAACAACAACTTCATTTCGATCTTGATGGACTTGAAATTCATCAAGATCCTGAATTTGATGAATTATTAAGAACAAGCAGACAAGCTGTACGAGAACCTGAACTTAAACAAGCTAAAATTCAACGAACAGGAGAAGAAACATTTCATTCAAAAAACGGAAAATTCTACTGACGCCAGTAGTGCCAGTAAGACTTTAGACCTCCTCGAACAACACATACCTTAACCAGTATTGATTAAAGAAATCCCAAGTTACCAAACTTGGATTAGTCTAGCGAAAGAATTAATCCATTTTGGCGAGATATACAGAGCCAAGGAATTGCTTTCTGAGTCTTTACAACATTTGAAAATTGTGAACAATAAAGAACAAATAGGTGAAGTACATATTTTACTCGCTCAAATCGACTATTTGGAAGGCAATTACAACCAAGCTTTACAAAGTAACATGAAATCTCATAAAGATATTAAGTCCTTAGAGTAATGGCAGGTTAGCAGTGTTTGGACTTGCAAAAACTTGGTGAAACTCCGCAAGTTTGACGACTGCAGAGCCTTTTTGAAAAGGATGTGTGAAGTCTTTACAGAAATGAAACAAAACTAGCAGCAATAGTAGCAATAAAAAAAGCCTCAGTACTACTTTTAACAGCTGCAAATCTACTCCAATCTCGGCACGCTGAATATTCTACTTGGGAAACTTGCACTCAAAGAGATGAACAAACAAGCATAGAATATTAGTTAAGAGAACGAGTATTTGAACTAAGCCTTTGAATATTTTAGCCAAGCTATATCATTTTTGTCCAAAGGTGGGTTCAATATCAACAACTAGTTACTTTTTATAAACATTTTCCAAAAGCTTGCCAAGTTCTGTGAGAGGAAAAATCTGACTGTTAAAGACCAACTAGACCAAACCCTCAGCACTCTAAGTAAGGTTTAGAAACTAATCAAACTCATACTGTCTTATTTGGACCTCGTCTTGAAATACTCAGTATATATCGAAAAACCTTAGGAACTGCATAAGATCCCTCTGGTTAATAATTGTTTCCACCTAAGAGTCATTTACGCAGGGACTTTCAGTCAAACTGGTTTAATAAAGCATTTGATAAGGAACCCCAAGATCTCTTCCGACGAAGGCGATGAAGAACTCGACGAGGTCGCCGAGTACAGTGAAATGCCCAAAGAACTAAGAAAGGAACTCTTGAAAATCGACATGAAAATAAAAAAAGCTAGAACCGATACCATTGAGGCTCGAGTCTTTCGAAAAATCCATAAGCATTTTGCACACCGCCTTGAACTGTGTGCAAAACAGTTCAGTAAAGGACCTAGCTTTGATAGAAATTTGTAAAGCCAAAAGACTACTAGCCGAAAGTAAAGGTGCTTTCAGTGAGATTTGGGAAGGAGAGAAGCCCTCACAAGAAGAAGAAAACCTAGGCGAAAAGGAGAAAGAATAACTTCAATAACTAAGAGAACAACTAAAAGCTGACAGTCTAATCACTCTCTTAAAAGCAGAAGAAATCTACTAACAAATAGACAACCTTATCCAAAATAAGAATTCAAATCAAGACATACAGAAGTATTGTCTACAATATATTGAAAATATGGGTAACAAATCCGAACAACAGAACCAAAAAACGTTAGAATATGTCTGCAAGTTACAGAATTCGAATTACAAAGAATAGATCATAAAGTTTTTGAAGAATTCTTTGAACGGGAAACACAAATTCGTTACTCACCAAAGACTCATAAAACATGTCAAATTCAACACAAATTCATCCCAGCACTAAGCAATTAAAGAGTTGACTGACCCTGAATTCAACAAATTGTGGAACAATGTCGGCAAGAACCTTGACTACAATGAATGTTTGTAGAATCTTCTACCGAATTCGTCAGTCTATACTATTTTGTAATTCTCTGAGTGTAGAAGGTTTTTGTACTTCTCTTTCTTAAAAATCGACAAGGAACGTAATATGGAGTACAGAAACAAGAAAATCTACATGTCCGAACAGAAATACGAACAAATCCAACACCTCCAAAGCCAAATTTACAATATAAAATCCCAATTGGTGAAGACGCCAATCATCTAAGACAAAGACTTTGAGAAGATCTTCAACGACATGGAAACCGAGTACAACAAGCTTCTGAAGTAGTTCAATCATTTGTTCAAGTTCGTTTCGGAAGAGATCAAGTCGATTTTCGTTGAAGTTTAGGAAGAAGAGGTCGACCCAAAGGCCAAAAAAGCAGAGAAAAAGGACAAACCGAAGGGTGGTGCTAAAGGGTGAAATGGCGTTTTACGAGTCGAATATCCCTCTAGGCAAGGCGTAAATTGAAACTCTGGTGTTCCTGCTTGACAAATAGCTTTTCAACCTTCCGTTTGATGGGCTTGATGGGGCAGGTGAGTTCCCGATTGTCACGAGAGATTTTTCTTTGCAACAATTTGCCCAAAGGTTGCAAAAAATTGGTTATAAACCGGAATTAAATAACTCAAACAACATAAGTAAAGCTAAATTGTCGTCGGTTATTTACAATTTCAAAAATGACTAATACAGCATTTCTGAAATCTTTGCTGAAAATTAGAAGAAATATCCTTAAGTCAAATTTGAACAATCAAATGCGGGTACTAGAATACCTTCTATAGGAGAATGGCAAAAATTGATGTCAGAAGGACAACTCTTAGTTTATTACGGCAACCCAGCTCTGATGTATATTATGAGCCCTAAAGTACTAATAGACATGACGGAAATAAACAAAGTCGAAAGCCTGCTCATCCTGGACAAAATAAACGTCAGGAAGCAATTCATCGAAAAGTACAACCCGATTGACCAAAAGGGCGAGAAGACCTCTTTGGAAAAATAGTTCATTAACCAGTGCATGTTGTTTTCGGTCTTAGGAGTAAGTAATATCGTCAACTCTCAATGGAGTTTTGAAGGCAGCCTTTATAGCGAGTTGTTACAAACTGTCCTTGGTGACATTTCTTAAGAAACTTATATCGGCGGTTCACTCAACAAATTCAAAGAAAAGTATAAAGACAGGGCTATCATAGCATAGAACTTTGTCTAAATTGGTGTCCCTTATTTAAGACTTCAGTGATTGGATATATCATTCAATTTGCTCATTTTCCAGTTACTGTTGAAGATTGTTTATTATACCTTTGACTTGTTGAAGCTCCTATTGAAAAAGTTGGTTTTGTTGGAAATTTTAGTTTTTTAAGAACTTGACTTCTTCTAATAAGACTTTGTTGTTTTCTTCAATTACCATTTGATTATTTAATACTTGGTTTTGTTACAAGCTTTGTCCTTGCAATTGATCGATTTGGTTTGTCAACTCAGACCTTTCTTGTAAATAGAATTGTAATTCCTTTTACTAATTGACGATCTTTGTTTCAAGCTGTTTGATTATTCCGTTTTGTGATTACAATTTGGACTCTAACAAACTACTATTCGTTTGCACAAATTGCACTTGTCTCGACTGTTTCAACTAAGTTTCCAAGAACTCTTCCAGTACTTGACTAATTTTCTCAAAAGTTTCATCGTTTTCGACATCTTTCGGCAACTGTTCAAATATCTTACAAACGCATTGGTCAATTTGTAGCTAAATGGCTTTGTTAGACTTTATTTCGCTAGTTTTTGAACAATTCGACATTTGCATTGAGCTTTTCTTCGGCAGTGAACAGTATTTGCGGTCTTGGTTATCAGGACTAGGCTAGTTTATTATTTTCTTCATCAAGCTACTGCTTTTCATTGCTGAGTTTTGTTGTTTGAACCTTTCGACCAGAGTTGCCATGTTGAAATTTGAATATAATATGCTATCAGTTTAGTTTGATAATGATGCAAGTTATATCGTCGATGACTTCGTCGTTTTCCAACCAGCTTTTACGCGATACGTTTATCAAATGTTTGACTCCTCCTTCTAAGTCATTTTTCTTGTAGAAGGGCATGAATAAGTTTACGAGTTTTTTATGCTCTAAGAATTCGAAAAGGCCGTCAGAACCCATAAGAATGAATTTGTCGTCCTTTTCTTTTTCGAAATTTCAAATTTCGGGTTCGCAAATCACACCGACTTACGCTGCTACAATGTCTCCAAACGACCTTGACATTGCCAATCCAGGAAGGTCTTCTTCCTGTAATCAAACTCTATAGGGACCTACCCTGTTGTTGTTCTCATCTCTATAAGTATCAACCCTTCCACCGGCCTTTAATATCCTTTTGAGTTCTTAGGGATTGTCAGGTTTCTAGTCTTTTGAAAGTGGTTAAACACATCAAATGTTGTTTTCTCTATTTTTGCAGAGTATTGCTCTACTGTCGCCCAAATTCGCCGAGTAAATTTCGTTCTTGATAATCAGCACGATGATACAAGTCGAACCTGAGAAAGTACAATCAATATCAGATTACAGCAAAATTTTAGATACCAGCAGGAAGCCTAGTTGAATGCTATTGTAAATATGCTCCTAAGTAACGTTTTCAATGTCCGTAGCCAGGTTCTCCTCGATTTTCAATGGCAAATGTTTCTTGATTAGCTGTGAGACCAGGTGGCCAAATATACCATGTCCGTCGCATACCCCGAACAAATGACGATCAGCCTTGCCATTTATGGACTTTTTGATAAAATATGAATCTTGGTTGATTTTAGTCTAACGGTCTTGCTGACCGGCTTGGCTGTGTCCGAATGTGGAGTGGATGAGGTTAATTTGCTGTTAAAGCTGTACCTTTGGCTGAATGTCGTTAAGGGAAAGCTATTAAGTGATTTGTTTGAATTTGTCTTCGTTTTTAGTTTTTTTTTGTTTCATTGGTGTTTTTTGGGATTTTATAGGTTTTTTGGGAGTCCCAGTTCTAGAAATTTTGGCTGACTTTGAGTTTTGACTTTGGTTGAGAGTCGATCTTTAAACTGGAGTTTGGGACCTCTTTTTCGTCTTAGAATTTGTATTGAAATAAAAGAAGTTGTTCTGCTATTTGATATTGGTGTCCTGTTTGAGGATTATTTTCGCTCTTGCTATATGACTATTCGGCTTCACCTGCGATTTGATAGTTTCATTGATGATTTTTTGTTTTTATTTGTTCAAATACTTCAAGTTGTTTTTGTCAACATTCATTGCTGATAGATCTACCTTTTATTCTTGGACTTCAGAAAATGCTCTTTTGTGTCGATAATTTTGGGAAAGGTCTTTTGAGTTTTGCCTTGTTTTGGCTTTTTTCTATGGATCTTCCTAGTCTAAACAATGCTGTTAGATATATTATATCAAGTTATTGTTCAAAACTTTCTGTTAAATGTCTTTGTGTTTTTAGTTAAGAGTGGTAGTTTTCTACATTTAGTTTTTGATTTTGCCAAACAAGTTTCCATTTTTCTAGTAAAGGTAGCTACCTTTACTTTATTACTTACTCATCTTGAAGGAAGAATATTGAAAATTAAAATTATAACAAAATTATCCAGATAAAAAGTTGAAACGTTATTTACGTTTTGGAGAGGAGTTTGGTCATTAAGGATTTTTGGAGTTCTTGTAAGGTGTTTTTTGTCAGAAGCTTCAGATTGTTTTGATATTTTTCACTTTGACCTGAAAAGAGTCTTAAACATTAATGTCAAAAGTATTTTAGTCCTTCAAATAGGTTAGATGAACTGATTTGTTAAAAAATATAAACTCATTCATAAGACAGCTTGTCCTTGAATTATCTGATGAATTTCTTGACCTTGGGGTCGATTACTGCCGAACAATATGGGTTCTGACCTCCAATTCTGTTGTAATAGTTCTAGTGATCTTGTTTGGCCTTGTAATAATTGTTCAATGGCACGACTTCCGTGACGATTGGGCTCTTGTAAACCTTTTACTCGGTGAATTCTGACTATAGAATACTTTACCTTGGATGATTTTTTTGGCTACTTCTTTTTACTAGTCATTGTCGTAAATGATGGTGGACCTGTATTAGGTTCCTACGTCTCCTCCTTGTCTGTTTAGGGTTGTAGGGTCATGGACATAGAAGAAAATTCGCAGTAAATCGTCATAAGCGATGGTCTATGGATCGTAATCGAATTTGACGACCTCAGCAAAACCTGTCTTGCCGGTACAGACGGCTTCGTAGGAAGGATTTTCACCCTGGCCGTTAGCAAAACCTGATTCCACGTTACTTACGCCTTTAAGTCTTTGGAAAACTGCCTCAATACACCAGTAGCAACCGCCTCCTAAAATAGCTCTTTGGGACATAGATTTATAAAAATTAGTTAAATTGATTTGTTTACTAGAGATTATATAAACGATCAATATAACCAGAAAATAACTCCTTAAAAGGCTGTTTTAGCGATTCATCTGTTTGGATTTTGATAATCAAGGAATACTAATCTCTTAATATTTCTATACTATTTGCTCAAAATTTCACTTTCAGATACTTCTTCTTTTCTATATATTTTTATATTTGAACTTTAAATTCAAATGAGCTAGCACCGTTCAAACAGTAACTATATTCTATTTCAGTGCCTCAAATTACTTCAGGTGACCTTGAATACCAGATTTAAATGTTAGTTGAGCATCAAAACAAGTGTGAAAAGGAATGTAATTATGCTGAGGCCGAAATTTGTAAGCAAAAAAATCGAAGATCTCCAAAGCCAGCTGAAGTATTAGAAGAAAAACGAGCTCAAACAAAGGCAGCAGGAAGACAAACTTACAATTGACCAATCCCACCTGGACGAGTTCACCGAATTCAACAAATTCTGGGATGACAAAATGGCTGAATTTGACAGGGAAGCAGTTGCATGCGAACAGGACCTGATCCAGAAGCACAAGCAAGAAATGCTGCAGCTGGAAATTGAACTAAACAACAGACTGCCGGGGAAGCCCAAGAGGTCCACCCAAGCACTGAATCTGGAAAAGATTGAAAAGACGTTGGCAGCCTAGAAATAGTAATTCTCAATATTCTTAGGTACAAACAAGCAGACGAAACTCAAAAACAAAGAATCGCGATGGAGCTGAGGGATGAGCAAAAGTGGCTTAAGCAAAGACAAGAAAAAATCAAAAACGCGAAAAAAATTGAACTCCAGAGACAGCACAATGAATTGAACGCCCTGAGACAAAAGATCATCTCTGGCAAGAACGAATAAAAGAAAAATAGGTCAATCGAGTTGGAGAAATTACTGCAAAGGTATTAGAACGTCAAAAGAGAACTCGCCGTCTAGTAAAATAAAGAGACCAAAACTTAGGAAAAATTCTTAAAAACCTAAACTAGCTAGTTAATGTCAAATTACAATTCCATGCAGAGACGCTGATTCATATAAAAAATTATCAGAGTTCTTCCAATTGAGCATTACTTTGCTCGATTTTTTCTTGTTCATTCGTTTTTTCTGACAAAATTTGCTATTTTTGTTTGATCTTCATTTATATTTTCTGATGCCTTTGCTCAATTTTGTCGATTTTGGTTTATATTTGGACAAGTTTATGATTTATTTCCGCCAGTTTAGTTTGGTTTAAACTGATTTGCTGGACGTACTTGGCTAATAATTTGTCCTTCTCTAAATCACCTTAGTTAGCAATGTTATTCAGTTCAGTTTAGGCTTCCCTTATCTTTTAGAGCAAATTTTGTTGTTATAAAATGAGTTCTTCGGAAAATTTATTGTTTAATTGCAAAATCGAGTCGAAAATTGGTCTGCTTTCCTGGATCATTATTTAAATGTAAAAAACTGAATATACAAAATGTTTGAATTTTAAAAGGTATCAACGAAATTTGCTAATCCAGATGAATTTCGAACGTTTCCAGATGATTAGGCGATAAGACCGAAAATCAGCTTTATTAACTTTTCACAATCTATTTATATTAACTATTTGTGTATATTTTGGTATATTTTCGTATATAAAATGACAGAGATGAAAGGTGGGGAATCCAAGAAGAGCAAACTGCAGAGAACCGTATCGATTTCTTTGAGCGTACTTATATTTGACAGCTTTTGGGACCAGTCCTCCACGTTTTTTTGAACCCTTACTCACTATATTATAGGATCAACGTTAAATTAATAATGGCCGATGGACGAATGAAGAGCACCAAAAGTTCAAGTACGCGCTCCAAATGTTCGGGAAAAACTGGAAAAAGATTGAAGACTTCATAGGAACGAGAACCGGAGCACAAATAAGGTCCCATGCGTAAAATTTTATTTACAAATAGTCAGAAGTTTTATTGTAGTTTCCAAAAAAACACCTAGAAAACGGCTGAGAAGCAAATAGAAGAGGAAAACAACAAAGTTGAAGAGGTTCCGTACTAATTAGACACAGTTATTGACTTGCAGAGTCCTTTCTAAAAAGCCGAAGGAAATATTTAATATTTACCTGAATAAGATAAAGATGATTTACCTTCTATTGTGACCTCTCCGACTATAAGTTCTATCTCGGATTGATATTATAAATTGCAGCGCCATTGTGAAAATCTCACGAGCCAATATGATTTAGCAAACTTTAATGAGTTTTAGAAAGATGAAAACACGTTCAGTTTGTGATTACAAGTAACTGTTTTATGGAGTTTTAAATTTTAAGAGGGGTTGGGGTTGGGGTTGGGGTTGGGGTTGGGGTTGGGGTTGGGGTTGGGG
>NW_027171423.1:0-18384 GCF_036898095.1 Palaemon carinicauda
TATTGAAAAATTTTATTTTGATAATAAAAATAAATTTTTGAATATACTTACCCCGGTGATTATAAATGAAAGGACCCTCCCTTCCTCCCCAATAGAGACGCAGTGGAACGAGGAGAAAATTGAGTCTTTGTTTACATTGAGTACTGGGTATCTGGACGACAGATGGTGCTGTTGGGCACACCCGCAACCTGTGTAGCGATCGCTGGCGAGTTTTTACCTTAGAGTTGTCTGTCGGGCAACAGAGTTGCAGCTATATAATCACCGGGTAAGTATATTCAAAAATTTATTTTATTATCAAAATAACATTTTAATACAAAGCTATTTATTTTAAGCATTATTGATAGAATGTGGCATGATCATAGTTACCCAAGTGTTTCGGGAACTAGCCATTATTTTAGCCTTTTTAAAACCCGGTAAAGACAAGTTTTTAGCAGCAAACTATCGTCCTATTGCATTGACATCTTGTTTATGTAAAATCATGGAGAAGATGGTCAATGCAAGGCTGATATGGTACCTTGAAAAGAAAGGTATTTTATCACCGATTCAATGTGGATTCCGAAAAATGCACTCAACGACTGATGTGTTGATACGACTTGAGTCTTCTATTTGTGAAGCCTTTGCTTCCAAAACAGCACCATGTTACAGTATTTTTTGACCTTGAAAAGGCATATGATACCACATGGAGATATGGTATTCTTAAAACCATTCATGAATTGGGATTGAGAGAAGAGCTGCCACTATTTATTCAGGCATTTCTTTCACGTAGAGTTTTTCAAGTGAGAGTGGGGGAAACTCTATCAGAGAGTAAGTGCCAGGAAGAAGGAGTTCCTCAGGGTAGTGTGCTGAGTGTAACCCTTTTTGCACTAGCAATTAATGGGATATCCTCAGCCATTCCCCAGGATGTTCTCTCAACATTATTTGTGGATGATCTCTCAATATCATTTGCTGGCACTAGAATGGCAATGGTTGAGAGAAAAATCCAACTCTCTATTGATAAAATTATCCAGTGGGCTGACATGAATGGATTTAAGTTCTCGACAAGTAAAACTACCATTGTCCATTTTTGTCGTATCCGGGAGTACATCCAGACCCGGATATATACATTAAAGGTCAACGGATACCATGTGCAAGAGAAGCTAATTTTTAGGTTTGATATTTGATTGTAGGCTTACATGGGTTTCTCACTTAAAAGCATTAAAAGCTAAATGTGTTGAAGCTCTGAATATCTTGAAAGTATTGTCCCATACATCGTGGGGGGCAGACCGCAATACTATTTTAAAATTATACAAGGCCTTGATTTTTTCCAAAATTAGTAATGGTTGTGAGGTATATTCTTCAGCTACCCCAAGCCGGTTAAAAATATTAGACTCGATACATCATGCAGGTATTAGATTGTCTACTGGAGCTTTTAAAACCTCGCCTATCCCAAGTCTCCTTGTTGATGCTGGAGAGATACCTCTAGACCTTTACCGAATGTCTTCCATTCTTCGGTATTGGTTTAGATTGCAAAGACTCCCTAACTCTCTAGCCTTTCAGACTGCAAGCCTTGTAAGACACGCATCATACTTTGAGTTGCACCCAAAATCTCCTCAACCTTATGGCTTTCGGGTGAAACGATTATTGAATAGTCTGGATATAATTAGAAATAAGATACTTCCATTCAAGGTATCATCAACGCCTCCATGGAAGTTACCAGAGATATATTTTTGTAAATATTTTATTGGAGATAAGAAGAATATGTCAGACCTAGAAGCCAGGTGTCTTTTTAATGAACATGTTAAAGAACATAGAGGATCAACTTTTATCTATACTGATGGCTCCAAATCTGATGCTGGCGTTGGATTTGGAGTACATAGCAATGGTTTTAATTGTAGAGGTGCACTTCCTCTGACCGCTTCCATATTTACTGCCGAACTGTATGGCATATTAACCGCTATTGTGAAAATAGCGTTGGGAGAAGGAGGGTTATTTTACAATTTTTAGTGATGCAAGGAGTGTCCTTCAAGCTATGGAAGTTTTTTAATTCTAATAACCCTCTAGTTTTAAAGATTTTAGAATGGCTTTTCATTATTGGACGGAGAGGTATAAACAGTTCAATTTTGTTGGGTTCCAGCACATGTAGGAGTGTCCGGGAATGAGAAGGCAGATTCACTGGCTAAGGAGGTTGCATCCGAGTTGCTGCCAAGAAGGTATCCCATTCCCTGTAATGATTTCTTACCTGACATCAAGAAATTGGTTTGCAATAAATGGCAACAGCAATGGGATAGTCAAGATGGCAATAAAATGAGGGAAGTAACAAATGACATATCTCCTTGGAGGTATAATATGATGCCCTGAAAATGGGAGACGTCTCTTTGTCGTCTCCGTATTGGTCACACTCGGTTGACACACGAGTTTCTGCTGAAGGGCCAACACCAACCGTATTGTGACGACTGTTTAGTACCTCTAACAGTAAGGCATTTGTTGACCGAATGCCCCCAATTATAACAACTTGCGGAATAGATATTTGTTTGAGGCTCGAGGTGAGGGTGGCAGGTTCATCCTTGCCAAGATTCTTGGAAATGATGTGTCCTACCATGCAAGTGGCATTTTTTAAATATTAAACTTAGCCGGTGAATATATAATAGCTGACGTCTCGGACGGCTCGACAGAAACACAAAAACTCGCGAGCGATCGCCATGAAGGTTGCGGGTGTGCCCACCAGCGCCGACTATCGGCCAGATACCGCATATACTTGTAAACAGCTCCAGTTCTTCTCTGTCGGTCTTATCGACAAGTTGATTCCGCTCGCTGTTGACCTGGAGTTTTCGTCATTTTTGGTGAAGTACTTCTTTTTGGTTGTTTTGAGCTTTCGCTGTGACAGGTGTTTTTCTCTTCAATTAAAACTCTTGAACCCTTTTTTGGCTAGTGTTTATTGTTGATGACTTTGGATTTGTTTTGGATTTTCTTTGACTGTTCAATATGGCTGACCCTTCTCCTATCCCTGGACCTGAATTTCGCAAATGTAATGCTAGGGATTGTAACAAACGTCTTCCCAAGGGCCTCTCTCGACCCACATACCGTGTGTTCTAATTGCCGGGGTAAAACCTGCCAATTAGGAGATCGGTGTGATGAGTGCGTGGTCTTGTCGGAATTCGACTGGCTTGAATTTGATAAATATTCTCGTAAGCTGGAGAGAGATAGGGTGAGGAGAAGCTCCTCTAGGTCGTTGGAATTTTCCTCCTCCCATCCCTCTTAATGAGAGAATGCCTTGACGAAGTCATTGAGCTTCAGCACGGCATTTCATTCCCGTGCTGAATCTTGGTGACGGGCAAGAGGGCTCTCGAACTTCGGGAAATTGCTCCCCCAGTTCGAATCTATAATTTCTCTCTTTCATCTTTTTCTTCTGCTTAATATTACTTCGACCTTCTCCTAATTTCATCAACTTTCTTTCATCTTGCTGTCCTATCTCTATGATTATTATCTTTCTTACTTATATATATATATGTAGATGTATGCATATATATATATTTATTTATTCTATTTGCTCATTTATTTATTTATTTATTTTTTTTTTCTATTTTATTTAAATGGCGTGGATATTTCCACATTCGTTATTACTGCCTGCTTAGATGAATGGGAGAAGGGATCACGGTTGGGAGGTATTCGCATTTAAAGCTATATATGAGAGTATTGGATGATCTCAGCCATCCCAAAGATGGTTTGGACCTTTTTGGCGGAACTACTCTCAAGGGTTGGGTCATCGGAATCCAGGGGGATCCAATCCTTGAGGTGGGACTCTTGGCTTTTGGCCGGAAGCCCATCATTACAGATATGGGGAGGATGATTCCATATTACTTTGGTCTCAGTCCTAACAGGCGGGTTTAGCTTACACCTGTGCCTCTATATCTGTTTTGATGCTATCCTTCGGGTAGGGTATGGAGTGGACCATCTGGGAAGTATACTCTCATTGTGCCGATAGTGGAGAATACAAATTTCCTTTCCAACGTATGATACTTTCTTATAATTCTCAAGCAGGTACCTCAACCAAACAACAACAAAAAACCTGAAAATCCCTCCCTTAAATATGGACCCTTCAAATGCTGACTCCCCATCCCCTGGATTTGCTGACTCCCCCCCCGGCACTGTTGACGACTTCTGCTAATTCAATTAAGGAAAATTCTGTTGATGACTTAGGAACAAAAAAGGACCCCTCTACTAATGTTTCAAAACCAATTAAGTCGGGGTAACAAAGGGAAACTAAGAATTCTTCATGTTACCCAAATTCCAATAAATACTGATTATGATATGATATATAAAGCATTTAGATGCTATGGAATGATTAAAGAAATTAGAATGAAACTTGAAAATGAAAAATGGCATTCATGGATAACTTATAATAATCATGAAGAAGCATTCAATGCAATATGTAACATCAATGATATCAAAATTAATAACCTAAATGTCATGGGTGCCCTATGTGATAAGATACCAAACAGTTTGGATGTATATAGACCTGCTGACTGGTTTGAGAAAGATATAGATTTAACTATGCTCCCCCAAAGAAAGCCAAAACCACCAATGTGGCTTGTTGCCGAGCCTAAAGGGAGTAATGGGAATTATTTTAAAATTAGCAAACTAATTCACCCCAACCCCAACCCCAACCCCAACCCCAACCCCAACCCCAACCCCAACCCCAACCCCAACCCCAACCCCAACCCCAACCCCAACCCCAACCCCAACCCCTTAAATTAAATATATCAACTAGGCTTGACGATGAACCTAAAGGAGTAGAAGCCTTTGCCGAATTTTTCGTCATAATTAAGAACTTATTAACGAAGTTATTCAGGGTTATTTTGATACTCTTTTATGACATTATTACACAGTTCATTTTGATTCAGCCAATACATTAAAAGATGGAAGTCATAACTATAATAGCTTTTTATATTTGGTTAAGCGTAAAGAATATGACATTAATAATCAGCCACGAATTCGATATCTTAATAATATTAAAAGTCTTTATGAAGAGTGAATTTGTCCATTTAATTCAACATTCCAATCAAGTAATTATTTCCCTGAAGTTTCGCTATACAAAATTGTTAATGCATTTTTACAAAATTCGAATTTAAAGCAAATTTTTCTCTTTAATTAAGTGCTATTTAAGCTGGTGCTTAAAGTCTCTATTAATTTACACATAATTTTACAGTGTTATCAATATAAGCAGGATCAATACAATTAGAATAAAGAAATTAAACAGTGGGAAACACATTGATGTTATAAGAACCATCTACTGTTAGACTAAAAACTGGCTTTGCAAAAACTGGAAAACTCAAATAATCTTTTATTTAATCTTTATTATGAAGTCCAGTATAGTCGAAATAATTACTTACTTTAAAACTTTAATAAATCTTTTATTTTTCACTGAAGTGGTCCATTTGATCCAAGTCTTACTATTTATTAAAATTAACAGTTTTAGTTTTTTCGTATTGTTTAGTAAATGTAATTTCGTTGTTTTTCTGACTGTCACACAATAAGTCTAATATTAAATCTAATTGTTCTTTATTTGATTTTTTTCTTTATTCGAATTTTCTGAAAAACGCTCCGAAAAACAAATCACCAAAATCTGTCGATTAAACTCGACGCTCATTAAGGTCTGTTTGTTCTAATTTGTGTTGAATTATTTAAATGAATAATTATTCACCCGGATGTTACAATTAAGAAAAAAGTCTTCTACTCACTATTTGTAACTTTTCCGGCAACTATCCTTACATCTTCAACATGAAAACATTTACTAGTTCTTTCTTGTAAAAAAAACTCCCGTTAAAATAATTAAATAAAGCTATTATTGTCTCGTATAAACTATTGAGGTTGCCGAGTACTTTTTTTTCGCAGTTTTTTACGTACAATTTTTTGGTTGTCAGACAGTCTTCTAATAATTAAGTTTCAGTGTCTTCTTGTCTTTTTAAATAAACTCTATATTAGCTCAAATCCATAGTTCTACTACGGCCCATTGCTTGCCAAACTTTACTGAAGTCGTTCAAGTCATGAGCCACAATTAGACTCTTTTTAATAAGAGGTGCTTAAAACAACTCACGGAACAATAATTAAAAAGGCACGTCTTTTCCAATTACGTTTCTATTATCAACGAAGAAAAAAATTTTGCTACTGGCTTCAGCTCCAAAATTTTGAAGACTCTTAAAGAACTCTGCATCATAATGTTCTACAGAGCCAGTGTTGGTCTGAAGCACTAAGTCTTCGTTTTAAGCAGAAATAAAATACAAATATTCAAAGCCGGCATTTTCTGTTTCAAAATCTTGGCTAATTCTTAAGGGTGAATAGTCTTGAATACTCCACATAAGTCAACAACACAATTCGCTTATTAATTATTCTTTAACAATTATTCGAAAATCTCTCCTTCTTCCAAACTGTCCATAAAATCACTATTACAATAAGCCAGTCTAATTGGCTAATTACAACCCATGAACTCTCTTATACGACTTCTGTAAACACTCTAGTCTTAAACCAGGTCTTTTGAAAATACGTAAAATGATCGGTCAATTAATTCAGGAATCGCTTTTCCAAAGTCGTTCCTCCTTAAGTATTAATGAGTCGGGTAATTGTCTATAAATGGCGTTCCAGTAAATCCTAAACAATCGAAGTTAAATAATAAGTCGATTGAATTTATCTGTTTTGCTTAGTCCTGCACTTGCAACTGTTTTAGAATTAACATGAACAAATACTTTACAAGGAAGAATTTCGTTTCAGGGTTTTCACAGAAAAACAATAATGGTTCATTACCGTAAATCAAATCATCGAAGTCTAATAAGTTTTTCAAATGGCGTTAATAAAACTCATAAGGAATGTGTCTTCTTTATTCTTAGAAGAACTCTTCATATTTCGACAAGTCTTTTTGCAAACAATAAAACGACAAGTAAATAGTTCTTTCTAAATCTGTAAAATAGGACCCACTCATTCCTCTGTTTACTGCTTCATAAGGACGAGCTATTAAACCTTTAAACCCTTCTAAGTCTTATTATATGTTCCTGCTGTGTTTCAGTGTCTCTGCATTGAAAATACCAAATGCTCGATTTATACTCTTGCTCTTCTAACAAATTTCTTCGTCAATAAACCCGAATTTACCAGCCAGTTCTTTCCAATAACTCAAGTCTTCTTATAACCCAGTTTTTTGCTTCTTATGGTTTAAAGAATCTTCATATTAATTCTCCCCTTTTGAAGTCTATGAACCCTCTTATAACTTTCGCCTTAATGAGTCTTCAAAATTTTCGGTCCTTTTGAAGTAGACCATTTCGCAAACTAAGAAGTATTTCAAAATCTGTTCGTGACTCATACGATTACATTTATTCAGACAAATGTTAAAGACCAGTTTTTCAGGGTCCAAAAAATCGTCCACTTCGTCGATCAACAATAAAAACTAAGAAAGGCTATTGCGAAATTTCTCAGAAAAACGTTCGTTTGTCATTGCCTTTTTAAACTAATTAAAACTGGTAACTACCACATATTTTTCTCTTCTGAAGTCTACTTTTTCATTGAACAAATAAAAGGCACTATCAAGGATTTTAAACTCGCTCCCAGTTCGCAGATTAAGACAATAACGCAAAGCTTATTAAGTAGCGTCTTAAACCAAGTGTTCCGGCACCACAATTATCAACGCTTATTTAAGTTTATTTTGCCGCGAAAAATAAGCGTGAGCTTGTCTATTATTACTCAGAAAAATTTAACAAATAAGCGGCACTATCACTTTTGACTTACCCGAACCAACTTCGCTAAAGTAAAATTATCTCTGGCCTGTTATTATTTCTTGCACGAACTTCATTTGCTTTTCGGTTGGCACTATCAATGCTTAGTTTTTGTTGTGTTACTGGTACTTGCAGAAGTTCCGTGCAAACACTTTGATCAACTCTTCTAATGGAGCCTCGTCATATTAACTAGTGTTGAAGTATTAGTTTTCCATAACTGAGTCATAGTGATTATTTGGCTGCATACCCATTGCGTATTTAATAGCTTCTTTCCAAGGGTTGTTCACTTTTTTGACTTTCTTTTCGTAGAACTCTACATCTACTCGGAAACTTACTTTTAAAAGACACTTGAAAAGGATAATAAATAAAGAAATATGTCGGATTTTACAAGCGAAGTCTATTAAAGACAAAATATGGTCCACACTGCTAACTTAAACGATAAAAAAAGGCTGGTGCAAAATCGTTTTCGATTCTTTCACTTCTTCGCTCAATTTGAACAATTCAAAACGGTGTTAGTCTTAAGCGTCAAAGGCCAAACGTTCGACGCTTATTTGTCCGACCAGTTCACTTCGCATCCCATAGTAATTATCATTAAACTAACCTCCAGGACTTATGTTAAACGAGAAATTGGGCCCGTTAAACACTACGAAGTCTCACAGTCTAAATACTTGAAACAAGGTAATAGACTCAAGTGTTGTTCCAAGTAGGCAGTAACGAATTCGGCTTCAATATGGTGGAGCCAAACTCTGAGTTTTTATTACTATTATTGTTGTTGTAAGTAGAGCAAGTTGCCGGCAACAAACACTAGGAAATCTCCAGATAGCGGGAGTTCGAACACGTTATCAATCAGTAAGTATTTGTACATACTTTCCGTGCTGGAAACCAGTCGCAACTTTTTCAAGGTGACTTCGTGTTGGCCCTCGTTCAAGTCGAATAAAGGGAAGTCTTCAAAACAAGCCCAATTATCTGCGTTTCGTGTAAAGGTGTATTCTGCTGTCACTTCCATCAAGTATTGCTACAAGTTGAAACTGAAGTTCTTTGGAATTATCATTACTTGTTCACGGTCCACCACAATCTTGTAATAGTCCAACTCGCTGCTCCGATTTATCTAGCACAAACTCAGGTAAAGTCTACACAATAATACGTAGAGACTTGCGTTTTAATTGTCTGCGAGAGCGTTGATTGAAAAGAGGAGATTAGACTGCTGCAAATAGTAATAATCAAGAAAGGCATTTCCGAACTCATAAAGCAGGTCTAAGACTTCATTACGTTTCAGTGAAAATTATTCTTTTTTTTCGAGTTCGTGAATTTGGTTGGCCACCAGAATTTAAATGAGCTGAGTGTTAAGGCCTTATAGTTTAGGTTTTTCGAGCTGCAATAAGTGAGCGTATTCGAAGAGTCCAAAGTCTAACAGTAAAGTCAAAAGACTCAGGTTGATTAATAAATCTTTCGAACGAATTTTGTCCTGTTTCTTTTAGAAGAGTTCCTTGAGCAGTTTTTTTAAAAATGAGTGTTCATAAACGCGATCAGTCACAATCATACTAAAGGAAGAACCTGATTCCATAAGTGTTGGGAACTTCTCTTAGCTTCTAGAACCAAGTAGTCGAAGAGAACGTTTGTTTTGCCTGAAATAACCATAGTGATAATATTCGTGATTTTCATCGAAAACTAATTTTTACGATAATAGACTGATGAGGAACTTAAGGTCTTTGCCCAAAATAGCGCTGCTATTAATATCGGGATTATTCCAGTAGTCATCGACAACATTAAGAAAGTGCAAAAGACTATTATATTTGTTATAGGTGGTTCCATGGCCAATAACAACCATTACTTCGATGTCATTGCGTTCTTATTAAGAGCTTTGAAACCCGTTCAAGTAAGGTCCTACTTCGGCTCTGGCCAATTAATTGAGACACTCACGTTCGAAGTCGTAATCTGTTTAATGAGAAATCTTACGAGCTAATTCTACACTGTAAAACATAATACGAGTAAGTGCATTAGCTTCGAGTGTCCTTCGTACGGCAACAGTCCCATAGCGATGTACCTATTAAAGAACTTGGCAGTCATGAAGGTCTCCATGAAGTAACGTTACTCGCTGCTGTTTCTGAAGTGTTCTTTGCTCATGATTTTTTCGTAGCTGCTGGACTTGTTGGTTGAAAATAAAGCTAGTTCCGAAAGTTCTTAGTTGACTTTCCTAATAGCCGCAACGTCCTGAGGCTAACGAAGCTAAGCAGAATCAATCCAGTACAAGAACTAGTTGAGATTAATGAGGTCTGGCTGTCCGGATTCGAATTAAGCCAGGAAATAATAGTCGTAGTACTTTTTGAAAGCTGGCTTGACATTTTTTGGGAGCAATGCAATGTGTTCCAGCATGAAATTCTTACGCAAAGAATTAAGTTCATAGAAGGAAGAAACTGCATTAAGAGCAGCACTGCTAAAAGCGAACATCATGTTGACTGCACGAAATCGGTAATAATTATAAGTGCAGAGTCTTTGTCGAATTTCTTCTTTTCCCTTGACCAACTATAATTATTTGGTGTTCAAAAGCGTGGGCATGTCTCCTTCTATTTCGGCCTTATTAAAGGTTTAATGAACAGTGTTCTGTTCTAAATGTCGCTTCAACTCTAACAACTATTATTCATAATTTTCAAGGATCTTATTACGTCTGGCATATTCAACCCAAACTCGGAAATAGCTGCTGCTACGGAACTTGTAAAAGTCCAATAGAATATTATTATTAGTAAGTGCTCGAATAGCTCTGCGACTGAAGTAGAAAGAAAAAGCGTGTCTGACCATTTCGACTGTCACTTTTTTAAGTTTGTCTTTATTACTAAGTTTAAGTATGTTTTTATTACCCAAAACGGGCCGGCAAGTTTCCACCAAAAGTCCGAACAAGTACACTTAAAAATAACAAGTGTTATCTGTCAATTAACTGGACATAAGCCTAGGATTTGAAGGCAAATTGACTAATACATATTCATCCAAATCTAATTCTAAGCGGCCTTAGCAAAAGTTCCCTGGGTTTTAAAGAGTGTGATTAGTGTTCATTTTCTTCCAGACTTCGTAAACCAACTTTTGGCGGTCACTGCAACCTTTGCCAACATAATAATTTTTATTGTTGGCAATATGTCCGCTATCTCCATAGCCACATTTCAAAAGGTGTAAAGCGAGGAAGATCACTACTTCTCTTTCGCCTTCTACTAATTGTATTGAAGGACTCATTGGGTCGTAATAAAGCAGTAAGTCTCTTTTTAAAGCCTTCATTGCTGTGAAGTGGGACTCAATGCAACAGACTACTAACTTTGAGTTTGCCACACACTCTTCCACTAGCTAGTCATACTTCAAATTGCTACTTTCATATACCGCGTTTTATAACAGATCTAAACCGTATGCCCCCAACTAACTACGGAAAAAAACTCTCCACTGAGTTGAAGTTCGAATAACCCTTGTCGAAGTAGTTGTCCTGAGAAAACAACAAAAGCGGAGCAAAAGAATACTGGTGGTTGTCCAGAATCTACTCCTCCTCCATTATTATAATATAAAACAATTATACTCTTTTTTATCACTTCTTAAACACTTATTTTTATTTATATCAACTCAACTTTTTTTTTTCTTATTGTCTCTTATCAACTCAATTTATCAACTTTTCATTTTCATTCAAAAATCCTTTCGTTACTTATCTGCATTATTCTCGTTTTCATTTTTATTAAAATTATGACTTTTACCAAACTTCAATCATCTCACTTTCTTCTTCATTTCTTTAAAATTAATTTTTCGTTTTGCCATTTTCACATTTTATTTTACATTTCATCAAACTAAATATTTATCATACATTCTTCTTTGAAGTTAAAATTAAATTTTTATTTAAGTTTTTTTATATTTTGTTTTACTTTTTAGTTTTCATTACAAAATTTTCCTTTTAAAGTTTTCCTTTGCTTAATATTATTTCCTCTTTCGACCTTTATTTTTATCTTTAAGTCTTAATTATTTTTTTGAATTATTCTTATTAATTTTTCTTTGTTATTATTCTTTTTTCTTGGATAAATCTTCATTAAGCTTCCTTTAGTTTTCCTTTTTTTTCTTCTTAACTAAATTTTGGTTCCTTAATTTGCTTATAATAATATTTTTCTTTGATTAAAGTTTTACTTAGATTATTTAGAAACGGAAAAATTATTGTCGCAGACTTGAATGCAATCAGTTGATTAAAAGGAATTGCGTATTGCTGAGTTACAAAAGCTTTTGCATGACTCAAAAATGCATTAAAACTCGTTGTTCGAGGACTTAGTCGAGAGTAACTTTCGTTGTGCCACTTAATTGTTAACTCTTCAGCAACTCCGTTCTGAAAAGAGGATTTACAAAGCCTAATTGCAGGAGTTCGAAAAGCGAGGCCGAAAAAAAGCTCGTTAACTAAAACATTTACAAGAGGCAATACACTAGGTGTTTTTGCAATTGGCTTATTTCCAAAAGTTGTTCTTTGAGCTGAGAACTTCTATGCCTTAAAATTGCTATTACAGACTCGAAAAGACGCTCAACGTTTTGGAAGAGTAATTTTTGAATACTTAACAAGTTGTTATTGGCTCTTAGTCTTCAATTTCATAACAAAGCATTAGTAGTGTTTAAAACAATGAAGTTAACTTTTCAGAGAGCATTAACAGTTTACTGGCGATGCTTTAGAAGATCGACCACAAACATCCAACACAATAGTTGCTGTTAAAAAAGCTCCTGAATATAAGTTAGCACTTTCGCAAAAGCAAAATAGATTTCGAGTTTTAAATTTAGCCAAAAAAGGGAAGATCTTCGGCTCATATTGCAGGACAAAAAAGAGTCAGCAGACCTACTAAAGAAAAATCACAGTTCAAAAAAGAAAAACAAGACTAGATTAAAATTGGCAACAACTAAAATTATCCAGAAAAAACAATACAGAGTTCTTTGAGTGGCAAAAACAGTCAAGAACCTTCATTGAAGGGTCATAATGCTTCTGAAGCAATTAACAGCATTTAGTAGTTGAGGAAAGAACTTTAAAGTCTCACTAAAAATGTTAAAAGTTTTCTTTTTGTTCAGAAAAAATCCCTGCTATAATAGAAAAGCTCCATCAAAAATAAAATTGGAAACTGTTCTCAGACTTCGGAAAATCCTATTTCTAAATAGATCCAAGAAATCTTAGAGTTCGATCATAATTCTGTTAGTAATAGTTTCGATTAACATATTAAAGACGTCCGTAAATAAGTCTCTTAATTTTAGAATTATCAATTGAAACATAATTAAGATTAAATTGAAGAAAATTATAAAGACTATTATAAAAGCCATTTTAAAGAACCCATAAAAGAAAATTCAAGAGAACCTTTTAAAGACAATTCAAGAGAATTTTTAAAGATAATTTAAAAGAACCTTTAAGAGATAATTTAAGAGATACTTTTAAATAAAGAAAGAGATAATTTAAGAGACGCTTTAAATAAATCCTTAAAAAGATAATTAAAATGAACCTTAAAAAGAGTCTTTAAGCCGTAAATTTAAGCGAAATTCTTCTAAGAAGAAAACGGCGTTTTTTGCAATGGAGAATTCAATTTCTGAAACGGACTCCAGTTTAGGAGTTCCAGGTAAGTAGGAAATTTTCGAATAAATATAAAACTTGTTAGAGCCTTTTACAAATAAACAAAAATAAAAAGAAAGTAATAAGCGAAGTACATATTCGTTGAATATAGCTCGGCCTTTATAAGCAGAACGTAACTCGGATTCTCGATTGTACATTCCTTCAAAGAAAACTATTTCTGAAAATGAAAATGAAGAAAAATTCATGTAACTTTCTAAATACAGAGTTAACTCACATTTTAGTGAAGAGTCTATTTAAAAAATAGAAAACTTAAGCGATGATAACACACTTATCAACATTAAGAAATATCAAAATAATAAATAATTTTTTTAATAAAAAGAAAAAAGTAGTTTTTATGACTATGAATTTTTTAGATAAAATTCATTAGATGAAAAAAAATCAAATTAAGAAAAATTAAACAATTATCAAAATCAACATTAAGATAATTAACAAATTTTTAATTAAAAGTAATCAAACGAAAATTAATTATTTTAGAAAATTCCAAAATAATTTAAATAATTTTTTTAGTTGATAAAAATTTATATTTAGAAAATTAAAAAAAAGTAAAATTAATAAATAGAAGAAAATAAATATTAAGAAATAATAAAATTTAATAGATAAAAAAATAATAAATAATAAATAATAATATAATTTAAAGAAATTAAAAATAAATAATTAAAAATTTATAAAATAAAAATAAATAATAAGCAATAATTAATAAGAAATAAATAATAGACAATAAGATAATAAAATATAGTAAGTGAACAATAAAAAATAAGAAAATGAAAAACAAGAAAAAAAGAGACAATAAGAAGAAAAAAAATTAAATAAAAATGAATTTTTAGAAAGTAAAAAATGAGTTTAAAAAAGAGAATTGAAAATTTCAAGAAAAAAAAAACAGAACAAGAGTGTGGAAAATAAAATTTCCTTATAAGTTTAAAAAAAAAATGTAATTTTTAAAAGTTCAAGTAAATCTGTAAGTGAAATTTCTAATATAAATTAACAAAGTAGTTTTAAAATTTAATAAAACGATAAAAATAATGAATAAAAAAAAAGTGAAGAATAAAAAGTTGATTCAATTTTAAAATAGCTTCCAAGATCAGAATCAAAATATTAATCAGAAATAAAATAGAAAGTAATAAGTATGGTTCGAGACAATAGTGATTTTTCATAAACAATATAACAAATGAACTTTTTATCTTTTAAGCCAACAGCCTTCTAAAAAGTTCAAGTTAAATAAACTTTTTAAAAACACGAAATACTTGAAGAAATTCCTATCGCTGTTTCAAAAGTTAATTTAGTTTCAAATTTTGATGAAGTTTGAAAATAATAAAATATGAACTTGAAAGATATTTTAATAGACTCTCCTTAAATAAACTAAAAAATAAAGTCTATTGACTCGCCGTAAATTAATTCTTTGATTAATTAATTATCATAAAAATAAATGAAATTATGAAACGTCCTTTCAATGGATAAAATTAACTTGTAAATGAAATTATAACCTTTAAATCACTAATCAATTAAATTCAATATTGACTCTTAATAAATTAACACAAAAATTAAATTAATTAATGACTCGTAATCAATTAAATAATCAATCAATTAATAAATCAATTAATAAATTAATTTAAATAATGATTCATAAATAATTTATTTATAATTAAATAGAATTAATAAATGAAATAAATAACGAATAATTATAAAAAATAAAAAATAATAAATAAGCTAAGAAATGAATTTATAAACTTAATAAGAAACGAACTTTTAAAAAATGAACTTTTAAAATTCTCCTTAAAAAGAGTCTTTAACAATAAGTCCATCATAGTAAACAAGTTTTCTTTGTTTTGAGAATTCAAAAAAAAAAAGGCCTTAATTTTAAAATTAATTATTTAGAAATAATTCGAATATGAATAATTCAAATACTCCCAATTCAGTAATTATTCTTAATAGTTAACAACTTTTTAAATAAAAAAAAAATAAAAACTTTTTTAAAGATTCTAGTTCAGTTCCAAAATTATTTTCAAACAATTTATTTTCAAATTTTGAAGGTTAAACTTACAAACTTTCGAGTTCACAAATATTAGACAAAAAAAGTAAACTTTAAGATTTTAAATTTGCTTCTAGTTCTTAGCTTTATTTAAATAGTCCTAAGATTTTAAATAATAATACATCTCAATATATTATTTAAAGAAACACCACTACTGCATAATGGCAACCATCATAAAAACCACTCTGATCTTTTTTAATTATCTTTTTCTTTTTTTATATATATATATATAAAATAACTTATATATTTAAAAAGGTAAATCACTCGAACTCTTTGAGAGCTTAGTGGAAAAGAATATAGTTGAACTCTGAAGATTCAAAAGCAAATTAATTACAGAGCACTTCGAACTATTAATCTGACAAGTGAATTTTGTGGAAATCTAAAATACTTCTGAATCTTGTAAAACTCACTTTTCCACTTTTAGAAACATCCTGTATAAAAAAGACCTTGTCTTAAAAATGGCTCTTGAAGATGATTCGTTATTTCTTCATGAAATCAGCAATTTTTCGCATTGTGTCTTAATAGAACTCTTATAGTTTTGGATCCAATGGTTGAAATTCAGATTGTGTTTAAAAGTCTTAAGGTCTTTTAAGAGGGTCTTTTTCAAGATGAGGAAGAGTAAAAACAACTTCAACTTGGTCCAAAAATTTCTGATAATAAACGAAGCCATCAGGAGCAGCAAAGTGTTAAAGAAGAACTGCCATTTCAGGTTCAGTAAGTTGTATTTTCATTTTGGAGACAACAGACTAAAACTTATTGGCGAGAATAAGTTGTTTATTAAGTGGGTCGAAGTCTTGGAAATATTCTCTGATACGAATTCGATTATTTTTAACAGTTGTTTTTATTTTAAAAAGCACTTCTTCAAGAGGTAAAGGCTAGATAACAGAGTTCAAATTTGGTTTATTAGTTTATTAAGTTTAGTTTTGAAGTTGTTCATTAACTTAATTAAGAAAGTGAACATAATTTATTTCGCCTTATTTTACGAAGAGTGTTTGCAGCACATCCAGTTCATCAGGACTCAAAGCGAACTTCAAAGCTTCAAGAACTTGTTTGAAGTGTTTAAAGTAGATTTTATTACGGTGCAATTTATCACGGTCTTTGAAGAACTATACGAGACCAATACGAGCCGAATTACAGAATTCGTTTAGTCTATGTTTAAAAGCTTCAAATACTGCTAGTTCTTATTCCGAGACTTAAGCAGGAGGCTCTTCAACAGACACCAATTAGCAGTCAAGTTTGGGACTAACTTTTTCTAAATGAGGAACTAAAAATACCCGGTTAAGTTCGGTGCAAAAATCGGCCCATTTAACGAAGTCTTTTTCTTAATAGGCTTAAATAATAGTTTAAAACTCGGGGTCACTTAATTACAAATTAGCCATGTTGAGACCTACTCTTAATTGGTTGGGGGAAATCAGTCCTTTGTTTAGTTTGTCGAAATTCTTCAAAAAGAGTTTGGGTTGAATACGTTGTTCTTTCATCTTCTTCTATAGTTTTAAAAAGACCATTTATAAAGTGACCGGCTCAACATTTTTATTTATTACTTTTTAGTCTTCCATAACTTATTTCGTAACAGTGCCTGGCAAAGGCCCTTCTACGTCTCTGCAAAAGGCCTGGTAATTAACTTCGTTAAGACTGCCCTTATCAACGTATTTACGAAGAATTAAATTCAGACTATGATCACTTGGAAAGAGTCCGAATTAATTAAGAATACGCAAAAATTAATTCTTACTAATGTAGCCTTCGTTAGTACGGTCGAAGTCTTGAAAATTAGGTTTGATTAAAATGAGTCTATGTTGAATTTAAGTGCGAATTTAAGATAGAACTTGTTCGACTTCTTCAAGTTCTTATTATGTGAAACTGAGGAAATTTCTACGAGCTCTTAAAGTGAGTTTAGAGTCGTAAACTGGCACTCTTACTAAAGGGTCTTTTTCAATGCCTTTAATTGTGAACACTGCATCAATTTCTTCACAGAACCTTTGATAATTAACTTCGCCATTTTCGCCAAAAGCTGCAAAAATTTAATCGTACATCTTTTATGAAAGACTTAATTTCAACTAGTCAAGAACTCTTTCAAACTAACTCCGAGTCACTCGGCCTTTTCGCAACTTATCAAAGTCTCCGAAGAACTCTCTTACACGAACTCTCTTCATGGCTGTTTAAGCTTAAATTAATTCAATAAGTTCTTTTAAACTAAGTTCCTTTTCTTGTAACTGCTTCGATATAAATAAGTTCTCCATTAACTTTAATTCTTAACTGTCTTACACTGGCTCGTTGCAATGCTTCGACTTTTTTTCTTCTATTATAATTTCTGCTTTTTCACTATCAACTAATTCACAGAATTTCACATAGTTAACTTCTTATTCATTATCGTTATCTTGAAGTTATTTTAACAATAACTTCAAACTCTATTCGTCGACTTTTAAACATTACTACATAAGAACTCTTTTAAATTATTCCCCTGAAATATGCGAACTACGTTTTCTATCAAAGTCTTAAAAAGGCTGTTTTAATAAAACCCTTCTTTGCCTCACTTATTCTCTGAGACTCTCAACTGTCTTTTTCAATTGTTCGTCCCAACAAGACTCGTCCTTCAAAGTTCTTTCTTCAACTGTTTCACCTTCTTCCTCAACTTCTTTACAAAATCTTTAGTAATTCACTTTATCTTTTTCTTTTAGGTATTTATTAACTAAATAGACAATATCTTCTTCTTCCATATGAAGACGTAACATAGATAAACCAGAACGGAATTTATCCACCGTTATTAACCCTTTGTGCAAAGGGTCAAAATCCACAAAAAATTCTTTCAAACGAATTTGCTTTTTTCGAACCTCTCTACGAAGAGTCTCCGAAATCTTACGTTCGTTGTTTACCAAAGGCCTTAAAACTTATGTCATAACAGTTATTAAATTAGGGGTTGGGGTTGGGGTTGGGGTTGGGGTTGGGGTTGGGGTTGGGGTTGGGGTTGGGGTTGGGGTTGGGGTTGGGGTTGGGGTTGGGGTTGGGGTTGGGGT
>NW_027171424.1:0-18357 GCF_036898095.1 Palaemon carinicauda
TAGAGGTTATATATGTTGACCTTATTCTTAAATGCAATATTAGAGGTTGTTTGTTGACCTTATTCTTAAAAGCAATATTAGAGGTTGTTTGTTGACCTTATTCTTAAATGCAATATTAGAGGTTGTTTGTTGACCTTATTCTTAAATGCAATATTAGAGATTTGTTGACCTTATTCTTAAATGCAATATTAGAGGTTATTTGTTGACCTTATTCTTAAATGCAATATTAGAGGTTATTTGTTGACCTTATTCTTAAATGCAATATTAGAGGTTATTTGTTGACCTTATTCTTAAATGTGATATTAGAGGTTATATTATGTTGACCTTATACTCAATGCCATATTAGAGGTTGTATTGTGTTAACTTTAATGTGTGTGATTTTATTATCAGAATAGATACTCGACCTGAACGTCATCCGGACAACCCTAACACTGGTGCCTAACCACAGCAGTATTATTCCCAGTAAACAGCTTAAACTTACTGTCCTTGCAGAGGTCACAGTATTCCTTATAAAGAAAATAAAGTATTATTTTGCTGTATTTACAGGGGCTTTGAACTGGGTATTACTGGTCTGATGTAGGTAATAAGGGGGGGGGGGAGGGGTGGAAACCCCTATTCAACTTTGCCAGTACATAGGAGCTTGATGTTTTCCTTTTTTTTTTTTTTGAGTGAAGCGAGAGCAGGCGGAACAGAAACCATCAGACTATCAAAATATTGGTAATTTTCCGTTATAAACCCACTTAGCGCTTTTTTCATGAAAATTTTTTTTTTTTTTAGTTTTCTTGTTTTGTTGTGTTCTGATGTTATTAACTTCCGCAAATGTATCGTTTTCTGAGTATCGCCACCCAACAGTAATTTAGAGAACATCAGGTTGGGTACTGAAAATAACGAATTGCGGAAGAGAATAACGGCAAACCACAACAAAACTACGAGAAAAAAAAAGAAATAAAAAGTTTTCATGCGAAAATATGAGGAACAACAGTGAACGAAAACTATCATTGGCCCGTTTCCTTCTGAGTCCCGTTTTCTATTGAATATTCAACTGGTCTTAGCTCAGCCGTATATTGAGCTAAGCGGGAACCACAAATTACTGGAATACCCCGGATTTACTGGAATCCCCTTGAAAATTACCGAAATCCCCTACAATATCACTAAACCCTTAGAAATCGATAAATGTTTTTATTAATTTACATTATTTTTTAGTAAATTAATTGAATAAAATGTGTATTTTAAAGCATTTTTCTATATAGCCTTTACATAATATATAAAAGGGTACAGAATCTTAAAAACCCACCTAACCTAACCTAGTAGTTCCCAGGTTACAACCCCTAGGCGTGGGCAAGCCTCCTGACCCCCTTCCCAGGTCACAACCCCTAGGCGTGGGTAAGCCCCCGGACCCCCTTCCCAGGTCATAAACCTTCCCAGGTCATAAACCTTCCCAGGTCACAACCCTTAGCCAAGGTTCTACCTACAAATATATAAAAAAATTTAAATACTAAAAACATGAAAATGTATTTTAATAAAAAAATTATTTATTGATTTCTAAGGGTTTGCAGTGATATTGTAGGGCATTTCGGTAATTTTCAAGCGGATTCCAGTATTGGGGATTCCAGTAATTAGAGTGCCGTATCCTTTGTTCACTGTGCCTTAAATCTATAATGGCTTACCTTAATAGTCTGAGTCAGTCAGAATTCCCCAAATCAGGAGAGAAAACCAGCTCAATGTTTTGTGATGCCCCACTGAGTCCTGATAATGCAGTAAGGCCACTCGGTCCCAGTTGTGAGTCAAAGCCACTTGGTCCTGGTTCGGTGTTATCGCCACTGGGGTCTGGGTTGGTTGTATGTCCAAATGACGGGTACAATTTTCCAGCAGCAAGAAAGAACCGGTACAGCAACTCCTTGTAGTTAGCGACAGACCTTATAAGTATCGTCAGCGCCCACTCGTGTCCGAGTATTGGGTTCTGTCGTTAGCCATCAGCCTCCTATCTGTGGGGTGGGTGCTTATGCCTGATGTGGCTGTTAAGTCCTAGTCTGTGGTGGAAGAGTCGCGGACAGTGTTCACAAGGGAGGGTAGGTGGTGGGCGGGGCTGTTCTAATCGCTCTCTCCTTCTTCTCCTCCTAGCCTCCTCATTTTGTCTCCTCCTCTCCTCGAAGTCCACGGTGCCATGGTGTACTGTACTCCTTCAGGTTTTCCTGTCCCTGGCTGTTTCTTCCCATGAGGAAGGATCGATGTCAGTTAGAGCCAGGGTGCGCTTTAGTTGATCTTTATAGCGCATTTTTGGGGCTCCTCGTGGTCTGGTGCCCTGGGTCAGTTCTCCGTAGAATATTTTCTTTGGGAGCCTAGAGGGATCCATCCTATGCACGTGTCCTATCCAGCGGAGGTGGTGGCGGATGATGGTGGCCTCCACGCTGGACAGCGAGGCACGTTCTAAGACTTCAATGTTGGTGGTGAGGCTCTCCCAGGGGATTTTCAAGATCTGCCTCAGTTTCATTTGTTGGAAGCGTTCTAGGTTTTTAAGATCGTTACTATATAGCGTCCATGTTTCACATGCATACAGGAGCGTGGAGAGGACTACTGCCCTGAACACCATTATTTTGGTGGTCATTGTCAGTGCATGGTTGTTAAATACGCGGCGGTTGAGTCGGCCAAAGGCGGAGTGGGCTGCCCTGATCCTGTTCTCCACGTCCTTTTTGCTTGTGGGAGCTGATGTTAGGATGCTCCCTAGGTAGGAGAACTGGTCCACCTGTTCTAACGGTTGGTCATTCACTGTGGTATTGAAATTGGGGAGCATCAGTCCTGGTGGATGTTGGACGAGGGTCTTGGTTTTGTCTGAGTTGACTTGCATCCCAAAACGTTCGTAGGCAGGGTTGTATGCATCAGCTAACGACTGCAGGTCCTCTGCCGTCTGACCTGGGGTGGCATTGTCGTCAGCATACTGCAGTTCTCGCACTGCACACAAGGTGGTCTTGGTTCTGGCTCGGAGTCTAGCAAGGTTGAAAGCGCCTCCATCCATGCGGAAACGTAGGTCGACTGAGGGTGTGTCTGGGGGAATCTCGTTGAGCATTGCTGCGGTGTATAGCGAGAAACACGTCGGGGCCAGAACACAGCCCTGCTTCAGGCCGCCGTTGATGGGGAATGGGTCTGAAAGAGAGTTCTGGTGGCAGACTCTCCCAACCATTCCGTCATGGAGGGCACGCACCAGCTTGACAAAATCGGGTGGGCAGCCATATCTTTTGAGGACAGCCCACATGGCAGGTCGAGGTACTTTGTCGAAGGCCTTTTTCAAATTCCAGAAGATGAACATTATGGGCTGTTGTTGTTCGAGGCTCTTCTCTTGTAGTTGTCGCGCACAGAAGATCATGTCTATGGTCCCGCGGGAAGGTCGAAAGCCGCACTGGGACTCTGGCAGGACGTCTTCTGCGAGAATAAGGAGGCGGTCAAGGAGAATCCGAGCGAAAATCTTACTCGCGATGCTTAGTAGTGATATTCCCCGGTAGTTGTTACAGTTCTCCCTGTCTCCCTTCTTGAAGATGGTAGTGATGTTTGCATCGCGGAAGTCACTGGGGGGGGTCTTGGTCTCCCATATTTTCAGTATAAGGAGCATCAAACGGTTCCTCAAGCCGGGGCCACCGTGAGTGAGGAGCTCCAACGGGATGTTGTCTGGCCCTGGGGCTTTGCCGGGCTTCATGCGCTGCAGGGCCTTGTTGAAGTCATGGATGGAGGGTGGTAGTGCCATCCAGTGACGGACGGGATGCTGCGGGGTCATTCGCAGGAGATCGTCTGGGGTGTCTGCTTGGTCATTGAGAAGGTTCTCAAAGTGAGACCTCCACCTGGCCAGGATGCCCTCGCTGTCGGTGATGGTCGTGGCCCCATCCGCGTCCTTCAGGCTGCCCACTGATGACCGTGTGGGACCGAATATTTCTTTTGTTGCTGCATAGAAGCTGCGCAGGTCACGTTGGTCAGCGAAACTCTGTATTTCTGCAGCTTTTCTTTGCCACCAGGTGTTCTGGGCTTCACGGATACCTCTTTGGCAACCAGCTTCAGCCACCTTGTGAGCACATTTGTTAGCTGCTGTTGGTTGGTTTTCCAAAGTCAGGCGTGCTTGTCGTTTGGTTTCAATGAGAAGAGAGATGGTAGCATCATTCTCATCAAACCAATCCTGCCGTTTCTTGGTGGTGAAGCCTAGTGTTTCCTCCGCGGCACGGGCCATGGCGTTTCTGAGGGTGATCCAGTGGTGCTCGACAGTGGCCTGACCCACAGGGTCTGCGAGGTATTGTTCGCAGGCCTCCTTGTAGTTCTGTGCCACCTGTGGGTTGCGGAGCTTACTACAATCAAAGCGTTGGTGTGGTACGCTGTCAGGTGCCCTTCTGGGTGGTCGTAGGGTCGTCACGGAGAGTCGGGAGATGAGGAGTCTGTGGTCCGTCCAGCAGTCGTCCGCTCCGGGCATGGATCGGGTGATGCGGACGTCTCCTCGGTCTCTGGCTCTGGTCAGGACGTAGTCCAGGGTGTGCCAGTGTTTAGACTGTGGGTGTCTCCATGTGGTCTTTTGTCGCTTTGGTAACTGGAAGATGGTGTTGGTTACCACAAGTTGGTGTTCTGCACACAGACCCAGTAGGAGTTGGCCATTGGCGTTGCAATTTCCAATGCCATGGCGGCCGATGATTCCCTCCCACAGGCGATGGTCTTTGCCTACTCGGGCATTAAAGTCGCCAAGCACAACGAGCTTGTCATTGGCGGGCACTGCCTGGATGGTGCGGTCGAGCTGGATGTAGAAGGCAGCTTTGTTATCATCGGTTGAGGTCATAGTCGGGGCGTAGACAGAGATCAGGGTGAGATGTCTGTCCCGCGTGATGGGAATGCGGACAGTCATCAGGCGCTCACTGATGGCCTTGGGAGCGAGGTTGTGCTGCTGCACTAGCTGGGAACGGATAGCGAAGCCGACACCGTGGATGCGAGGCTCCTCTAGGGCCTTGCCTTTCCATAAGATGGTGTAGCCTGTTCCAGCTTCCCTGATGTTGCCCTCTTCGGGTAGTCTGGTCTCGCTAAGAGCCGCCACATCAACATTGAAGCGGGCTAGCTCCTTGCAGACGAGGGCTGTACGTCGTTCCGGGCGGTTGGTGTTCGTCACGTCTTGGAGGGTGCGGATGTTCCACGCACCTAAGGTTAATATTTTTTTTCTTGTTATTTCGACCGCATTAGTGGGATGTCCGCCAGCCGCGGTGAGCTGACCAGACGGGTTTGCCGTGTCCGATGTTTACCCCACCTTTTCTAGGGGCCTCCCCATGTGGGGTGGGCTGCGGTGTCCTCAATAGGCCAGCCCAGTCACGGGTCCAGCTGCCAAACTCTGGTGTCACGGCACCGTCACCAGAGAGCGACTGAATCTTAGACTCGCCGCCTGAGTGCAGTCGTGGGCTAAGGGCTTCCAGCTATCCAGTCCTGCCCCCTTCACCCACAGTGCTGTCGCCTCAGGACTTGCTGGTGGTGGTGATGATGATGATGGTGAGAAAGAGATGAAGAAGGGTGGAGGAAACGACAGAATGCCAGTAGCTAGGTATATTGTTTTGGGTGGTCGTGGCTTTGCAACGGCCACGCACACACACTTGGCCCACATCATTTTCACCGCGGCTCAAGACATACGAGACAGGCGGCTTCTCCGATGTTGGTTGCATCGGGCTGCCGGGTTCTTGTTATGTCAAGGCCCGCCTTGTTGCCTGCCCGACAGGCATTGCCCTCTTCCGCCGGTGCTGGGAAGCTCCGCCATTGGGGTCTTGTTTGGTTTGATTTTGGAGTTTTCCTTCTCCTAGCCTTTGCCTATCTTAAAATAAAGGAGAAGGCCTATAGGGGTCCAGTCTTGGTCTGGTCTCTCAGAACTGGCCTTAGCGGTATGGTTGAGCCTGCCAGGGTGGATAAACTACCCCTCCGCCATTGCCCAGCCCATCATTGGGACACTCAAGCCCCTCTACTGCAGCAAAGTGCTGGACCTTCAGAGGGTATAAAACGAGATATATTGCCCATAGTACTGTCTCTGAACACCAGACTTGAGAACATAAGACTAAATGTCCCTCCATAAGCGTTCAATGTTCTGGGTATGAATTTCTGGATTTTCAGGGTCCACAAAGGCTTTACTATGATTTATAGTCGGGTGACTGTAACCGTATTCACTATTTTTCTTGTATGCGGCCCACTCGTCATTGACTATGATGCTGCCGGGCCGTATATATTTTTGAATTAGAGGAATTAATGTTGCAGCATCTCTGTGGAGTTTCAATTAGTGGCACTACAAAAAATCTCTTGGAGACCTGCTCTATACCGCCAAAAACCGACACACCAGGAATTTCTTGACCACGTCCATATTTGGACTTGCCAAACTTCAACTCGTCTATTTCAACAAAAATGTCTGGCCCTCCTATTGCTGTCTGGTTTTCAACAAAACGTTCAGTTACCTCGGAACAATAGCTCCTCCAATTAACACTGGTTTCACGACCCAAACTTAGGTTCCTGAGAACATCAGAGAGAGTAAAACTTTTCTGTAACAACAGGTTAACAAAAAGGATTAATTTCCATGGTTCAAAATGACAGTTTTCCAAAAAGGTATTCTTAAAATCACTGACAGAGAATGTACACTGGATACACGGTAAATGTCTAGGAGAAGGCCGCCCCCGTTTTTCAAGTATTAACGACGAAAAACGGCAAAAAACAACCAGATTATTGTTGCACAGTGCATAGAAACATGAGGAAATGAATAAAAAAGAAACTAAGACTTAACTCTTACACACAAAATGTAAGCATAAACCTACTACTACAATTATGGGGGACCCCAGTGGGAAGTGGGGTTTTTGGGTGGGGGGAGGATGAGAAAAGTGATTTTCCGGGGCACTACCGAACCTAATGCAACCAACTAACCTACCCTGGGGGGCCTGTACCCCTACCTAGGCCTACCGGGGGGAGGCTTCGCCCCCCTTGCGACCCCCCCTTAAGGCCACAGTGATTTTCAGGGCACCACCGAACCTAATACACCCACCTAACCTAGCCTAATAGCCCCCTCCCCCCCTGCGACCCCCCCCTTAAGGACACTACCTAACACATCCATCAAACCAAATCCAAAGTGATGGTACTGCCGTATACATCGTTATACTATCACCATTATAATATACTCCATAAATTAATGAAGCTTACCTTAACCTGTTGGTTGATAAAGATGTGCTGCTGCTTGGAGGAAAACGTGAAGCCGTTGCGAAGGTTCCCTGACATGCAGGACAATTCTTATTTTGTAAAATTAAATTGTGTCTCTGGCACAAATCCACTAGTTTTTCAATATAACCCCGAATAAGTAAGAACAATTTCATTGTAACTTAGGAAACAGTCAGGACAAGAAGATGGAATTTCAACTTCTTGTGCAATATCAGATGACGTGCTTGCTACGGCCTCGATGTCTAGGAACGAAATAAAATGGCTGGGTAAGAAAATGTATTGTCGCACTGTGATGGGTGAGAAAACGGATTTTGAGCGAAGCGAAAAATCTATTTTTGGGTGAGATAGCCATGGCGTCCTGATGGAAGGTTCCTGTTTGGTAGCTTCCTTGGGTATAAGACTACTAAGATATTCCCAGAGAATTTAACCACAGGTTATCACAGAATTCTAACTTCTGGAGCGAGTATCTCAAAGGTTTCCCTTTAAGACATCGTAATACAACAGGGGACACGCATGTCTGAACGTGCCACATAGCTATCTTCACCCCGAACAGAGTTAATGCTTCGGTGTGTAAGGGCTGAGAATAGCTGGGAGCCGTTCCACAGCTAATCTCACTCGTGGCTACTACTGATACTCGAGACGTAAACAAACGGACGCCATTGCTCTAATGACGTCACGCCCGTCTTTATCCTGACGCCAGTTGCTGCCCATCACCATGATACAATTGTGTAGGGTGGGAACAAAACTGGACGAAGTAGTAGGGAGGGTCCATCAGGACGCCATGGCTATCTCACCCAAAAATAGATTTTTCGCTTCGCTCAAAATCCGTTTTTTGGGCTCAAGCCATGGCGTCCTGATGGAAGAGTACCAGAGAATCAATGTATCGTGGTAGATTTTCCCCCAGTGTTAAGTGCCTAGGCATTGACAAAACAGCAAAGTAATCTTAGGTAAAGAACCATAGGAACGAAGTATCCTGCCCCCCATTGGTAGGAAGTTCCCATGGACTATGCCGACGTCAAAGTGGTATTGAAGGGCTATTCATCCTGACAGAAGAACTTTTAAGAACTTAGAGATGAAGCAGAATGTTTGATATTTGTATAGGAACATTCTGAATTAGGCCAGTGGTGGTTGGGCACTGTGTATAGAGTTCATCTCTTGGTTATCAGAAGTAAGTATTCGTGTAGGAACCTTACTGAGACAGGGTGAATATAATTTAGGATTAGACATCTTAAATTCTTCATGACCATAAGAGAGGAGGAATAAATAAAACTATGACAATATGTATTTCATAGTAGGTAGGAGCTGAAAGAGACGCATAAGTAATAAAATAGAAATTTTATTTCACAATGCAGAAATTAAATAATTTACAGCAAAAGTAAAGTTCATTTACAGTAATAATAATGTACATAGAAATAAAGGCTTGCTCTTGAATCTGAAAAGGAATTTCAGGATTAGTAGGTACTCGTTCTCGAGGAACGCAAGTCTTTAAACAACACATCATGCTCAAGGCATGCGGCACTTGTGTGACACTATGACATTTCACCTGGGATAAGAACAGTTATAAAAGCACTAAGTGTTTTTAGACATCACTATGAATCGCTCGAGGGTCAACATAGGCACCCGAAGAGTTAGAGTCCCAAGTAACTCACTGTTCTATGCAGAGTTAGGTGCAGGTTTCATAACACTACCTGCGGCTACCACAAAATGTTTGACTTCGTGCACTTGTTTCGCATAATGTTTAAAGAAAACTCGTGAGGACTTCCAGCCCGTAAAGTTTTTAAGGCTTTCAAAGTCCATGCTCTGAAAGAAGTTCAGAGACGATGCCACTTTTCTAGGATCATGACCAGCGGGTGTACTGTTCGGATCCGCTCTGCGAATGAAGTAGGTGATTTTCGCTCTTAATTGTTTCAGTGACAGGTCGCTGCCCGATGTTTCTCCTTTGAAGAGTTGGCCTCCACCAAAGTTCGAAGTTCTGCGAAGATAGACCTTGAGACTCTCTACTGGACATAGAGAGACATCCTCCTTCAGGGGGCATATTCTCCAAGGGCCCCATCTCTTGGTGGGTAATTCGTTTTTAGCGAGAAACGTCGGATCAGGGGAGAGGGTCACTTCTCCTGAATCAGCGAACAGGATGTGTCCCTCTTCTCTTGATAATGCCACTATTTCGCTGACTCGAGCTCCCGAGGCGAGAGCAAATAAAAATATAACTTTCTGAGTCAGATCCTTGAGGGGGCATGAATCGTTGTCCAAGTTGGAGGCGAAATGGAGTACCTTGTCTAGTGACCAGGAGATCGGTTTCGGAGGGGGTGCTGGGCGTAGGCGAGCACATGCTTTTGGTAATTTGTTAAAGATGTCGTTGGACAGATCAATTTGGAAAGCATATAGAATTGGTCTAGTCAAGGCCGATTTGCAGGTTGAAATCGTATTGGCTGCTAATCCTTGTCCATGAAGGTGAATGAAGAAGGACATACAGAAATCAATGGTGATTTCTTTAGGATTTTTTTGCCTTGACAAAGGAGACCCATTTCCTCCAGGATGATTCATATTGCCGTCTCGTGGATTCGGTCTTGTATTCCTCTAGGAAGTCTAGACTTTTCTTCGAGATCCCAAACCTCTTCTTTGCGGCAAGGGAGAGAAAATCATGAGATGAAGGTCCTTGATTTTCAATGATGAAGCGAAGACAGTCGACTTCTGTACTTGTTGAGAGAGAACTGGGCCCGGGAGAGGGATCAGCTTGGGCTGCAGCTCCAGGACCAGGGGGTACCAGTTGCTCCGGGGCCACTTGGGAGCCACTAGGGCCGCTGTCCCTTTGAAGGTTCTCAGTTTGGAGAGAACTTTCAACAGAAGGTTGGTGGGAGGGAACAGGTATATCTTGGACCATCTGTTCCAGTCCAGTGACATGGCGTCCACCGCTTCTGCTTTGGGGTCCTCGTACGGGGCTACGTACAGAGGAAGTTGATTGTTGTCGCTCGTTGCAAAGAGATCTATCTGAAGTTCTGGGACTTGATGAGAGATGAAGGAGAATGATCTTGCGTCTAGAGACCATTCCGACTCTATCGGGTTTGTCCGAGATAGAGCATCCGCTGTCACATTGCGGAATCCTTGTAGGTGAACTGCAGACAGGTGCCACTTCTTCTTCTCCGCCAGACGGAAGATTGGGAGAAGCACCTGATTTATCTGGGGCGATCTTGAGCCTTGGCGATTGAGACAACGAACTACCACCGAGTTGTCTAGGGTTAGACGGATGTGGATCGAGGGCGGCGGGGATAACTTCTTCAGAGTTAGAAGGACCGCCATGGCCTCCAAGATGTTTATGTGGAACGTCTTGAATAGTGGAGACCAGGTCCCTTGAACCTGTTTCAGGTGGGAGTGACCTCCCCAGCCTTCCAGTGAGGCATCCGTGTGGATGTTGAGTGATGGAGGGGGGTGTTGGAGAGGAATGGACCTTTTCAGGGCCTTTGCTTCCGACCACGGCTTTAGGAGGCGTCGAAGTCTGTTTGGAAGCCGTCTCTTGAGGTCTCTTCGAGCGATGGATGCCGAGCGTCTCCAGACTCCCGCGGCATCCTTTAGCTGTGCGCGAAGCACTGGGTTTGTCACTGAGGCGAATTGTAGAGAGCCTAGAACTCGTTCCTGCTGTCGTCTTGAAATGCGTTTGGATTTCAGTAGTCGCTTGACAGACCCTGCTATTTCCTTCCTTTTCTTCTGGGGGATGGAAAGGCGGTGTGACTGAAGATTCCAGTGGATTCCCAACCACTGAAACTTCTGAGCTGGAGAGAGGCGAGATTTCTTCTCGTTGATCTTGAATCCCAGGTGTTCTAGGTACTGGGTAACTTCGTTGCAAGACTTTGCACACTCTTCGGGCGATGGAGCCCAGACTAGCCAGTCGTCGAGGTAGGCCATCACCTGGACGTTTCTTAGGCGGAGCTGTTGTACTATGGCATCCGCCAGCTTTGTGAAGATCCGAGGGGCCACATTGAGGCCGAATGGCATGGCCCGGAAGGCGTAGCTTTTCCTTTGGAGTCGAAATCCTAGGTAGGAGGAAGCGTGATGGTTCATTGGAATGTGCCAATAGGCATCCGCCAGGTCTATAGAGACCGTGTAGGAACCTTGAGGCAGAAGGGTCCTTATTTGTTGAAGCGTCAGCATCTTGAATTTGTTGTTCTCTATGAACTTGTTGAGGGGGGATAAGTCCAGAATGACTCTGAGTTTGTCTGAGTCCTTCTTGGGAACGCAAAACAGTCTCCCTTGGAACCTGGTGGACTTTACCTTCCTTATCACCTTCTTGTTCAAGAGGTCTAGAACATATTCTTCCAGAATGGGGGTCGATTGTTGGAAGAACCGCTGGAAGATTGGGGGTGGTTGCGTCCAACTCCAGCCTAGACCGTTCTTGACGATGCTGTGTGCCCAGGGATCGAAGGTCCAACGATCCTGGAATTGGCGGAGTCTTCCTCCCACCGGAAGCACTTCATTGCTTCTGGTGTCCCGAGGACTTGTTGCCTCGGCCGCTAGCTCCCTTTCCTCCTCTACCTCTGGAGGGACGACGAGATGCGTCTCTGCTTGCACCCCTGGACGAGCCTCTACCTTTGGCATGAAAGGTAGTGGATGGTTGCTCAAAGGCAGGGGTGAAGACCGGTGACTGTGACAACACCGGTTGGGGGACCAATTGAAAGGTCTGTTGTGGTTGGGCAACCACTTGGGAGGTAGCGGGTCCCGGAAACTGACGTCGTTGCTGACGTTGCTGGGGTTTTGGCTTTTGCGGTTTCCTCTTAGGCTGAGGTCCATCGTCCTGAGAGGGTTTCCTTTTTCTGGACATGCCCCACTTGTGGAGAAGGTTCCTATTCTCCGTGGCGGCTCTGTCAGTTATTTCCTTGACAAGGTCAGAAGGAAACAGGTGCTTTCCCCAGATGTTGGAGGAAATCAGCCTCCGGGGTTCGTGTTTCACGGTGGCACCGGCAAACACGAATTCACGACAGGCTCTACGAGCCTTTATGAAGTGGTACAAGTCCTTCATTACCGTAAGTAAGTGGGATTTGGCTAGTACCATGTAGTGATCTGGTACTCTTGTGTCACAGGCCATCACTTCCAGTTGGACTTGATGAGAAAGAGATGCCGCAAGCCTCTCCTTCGTGTCTTGTTCCCGGCGAAGGAGGTGATCATTGAGCTTAGGGAGGTCTTCATTAAACTGACGTCCGGCGACGTCAGGATCGAGCCTACCCACGACGAAAGTATGCTGAACATCTTTCCAATGTCGAGCGTCAGGGGGGGTCACGATGGAGAAGGGTCTGCACTCCTCCAGTGCAGGGCAGGGTTTTCCTTCTTCCGCCGCTTTAAGGCATGCAGCTAAGGCCTTTTCCAAGAAAGGAAGAACCGCAGTGTCAGGTGCGACGTATGTAGGATGCTTCTTGCTCAAGGCTGGAAGCTTAGAGCAGGTAAAGCCCCTACTCTTAAATGCGGAGGCTAGCATAGCCTGGGCCTTTGCGAGATCGAACACTATCTCTTCTTTAGGTTCGGTCTCTTCCTTCGAGGCAGGTTCGGAACGAAGCCGGACGTAACAGTCCGGGTAGGCCTCGAAGCTTGGGAAGAACTCCACGTCTTCCAACGGGACCGTGCCGATCTTGTCACTAACAAAGATCCTGCCGGTCGCAATAACCATATGCTCTGCATACCTCCACGGGTTGGCATGAGAGCAAGCTGGGAGATCCTTGACCGAAATCTTCTTCGGTTCTCTGGATCCAATCATTGACCTGATGGACTCCTGGTTCTCCTTCAGTCTGTCGTCCATGACAGCTCTAATCAGCCGGATCAGTTCTTGGGTAGAAGAGGAAGGATCCGGGGTCGAGGAGGTAGACGGAATGGACATTTCCGTCGGTGTAGGAGTAGGCGGAGGGATGGACGAGGGAGCAGCTCCAAGCTCGACTCGGTGTATTCCACCTTGTCTTCGTCCTCTTCGGCTCCTTGAGCCATAAGCGTCTTCTCCGTGTCTTCCGAGACGTCTGAGATCTGTTCATCATCCTCGGAATCTAAACGACACTCGTGCATGGACTGAGCCATGACCACATCAGGTTCCACCGTAATTTGGACAGTGGGGATTGCTTCTTTTGGAACCACTGAGTCAGGGGAGGCCTTAGGGAACAACAGGGACCTCAGTTCTTCGGTGGCCAGGTACGGTCCAGTAGCATTCTTCTGAAAGCCACGCACCCACTTGCGCAGCTTTTCACGAGAAATGTCTCTAACCTCCGCTGAGGGAGGGTTATGGAAGGCCTCAACTAGGTGGGCCTGGCAGACCGTACAATCCAGTGGATTCCAGAACTTCAAATCCCCTTTCTTGTCTGCACAAGGGGCGTGAGTCCTGCAAGCCGTATGCCCGTAAAACTGCGGGCGTTTCACAGCGCAGAAGGCGAAGTCACACTTCATCTGCTCCTCCTGTGGAAGAAAGAGAAAATGAGTATGGGGGAGTCATAAGAATGGCTCTTAAACTAAGTTAATATTAATCATTAATTTTAACTTAAAGAAGGTGTGATGCATAGAGAATGAAAACAGTAAAGGAGAACACGCTCCATGCATCTCGCCCGGCTGGTTACCATAAGCTTGGTCCTGGGATAATCCAAATGACCGAGATCATTGGATATAGTTTCCTAGGATTCCCATTATTTTGGAACTCCATGGAAAACCAAGGATAAGATTGGGATCGAATTCATTCGGTTCCCAGTTAAGAGCCAGAAGGCCTCATTAAAGGTAACTGCTTCTGGCAACCAGCCGTGCTAAGATGCACATAGCATGCTGGAATTAGAAGAATGCAAAGAGACAGCATGATCACTAATAGAGCAGTACTAGGTACTGATCTTAAAAGCAAAAGCAGCTTATCTATTTGCCATGTAGGGCTATCCTAGTCTTAAGATAGCTACAGTGAGGGGGTGCAAGTATTCTTGACGCCTCCGAGGCATCCGGCAAGCCGCCGGCATGCCGGAGCTCGCTCCAGCATAGATTCTGGCATTAGAACAGACAATTTTCAAAAGTCAGTTAGATACCAGGATGGCGGCCGCCGGCACAACGGCGGCACGCCGGCAGGGAGCGGCGGCTCCGGCAGTCGGAGGATGCCAGGTTGGTGACTGGGATAAGGATGGTACAGGTAGTATCGGGTTGCCGGCAGTATATGCCGGCACTCCGGAGATCGACCGGCAGGCGGACGATTAGATAGGAGTAGGAGAAGCCGCCGGTAGTAGCCGGCGGCAGCCGGCAGTCCCTCGGTACACGGGGGGCTGGCGGCAAGGGTAGGGAAGTCACCAAGAAGGAGGCAGGTATTGCCGACAGTAGAGGCGGCAAGAGACCGGCACCCGGATAGATAGAGAGACAGGGGGAGGGGGGAAGGGATGCAGGAAGTACCGTCAGGGTTCCAGACATCCCTCCCCTTCCCTGAGAGGGTGTACCCATGATAGAGGCAGGCTCTAACATCCATAAGCAGGGGTCACTAGGGACCGGGAGCTAGGTAGCCCAAGGGAGGGCTAGGGAACACCCAAGAGGGGAGGGGGGGAGACTCCCATATGCAGAACTATACTAGTAACTAACCTTATAGGACACTATGAAGGTATATGTACCAGAGCGGGTAGCCCTACTCATCCACCCTAAGGAGAAGTTGTAGGACAGGGGACAGATGAGTATAAACTAACCTAAGCATAGGCTAGGCTATACAAGAGATAGGTGGGGAGGGAGAAGAGAGAGGTCTTCCCAGGAAGGGTTTCTGTACCAGAGCGGCCACTAAGGGAAGGGAGGACACTCCCTAACCTAAGATCAGGCTGATCGGCTAAAACGGTGCAAGAGTACAGTTTCAGCATGGAACAGAGAAACCTTCCTAACCCGACCTAGAACAGGGCTAAAAGTCCTGAACTAGGCAAGGAAGAAGACATATCGCTATCGCAGGAAAGTCATAGACTATCCTAGCCATAGAGGTAGGCTAGCCTAACCTCACTCTCAGACGCAATCCTAAAGGGGGTTCATTCCTTTAGGGAGGACCGAGAGGCGATATATACTCTATTAGACAATTAATCCCTTTACTCAGAAAAGGGATCAAGGCTAAATAGAGGGAATGCCAAGGCAGGGGATGAAGGAAGCATATAGGGGTCCTAAGGTTAGGTTAGGCTAGAAAGAATCACTAACTAGCCTATCCCCTATATGGTCCCTGAAGGCGAAAACATTTGCATCACTGTCAAAAGTATTGTAAAATAATGCCACTATCTTCATAACTTAGTCTAGGATCACTAATAAATCATGCATGAACACTTGTATGTAGGCTCCTGGCCTGGGGGCTATAGTAGCCGACTGGTATGAGGTCAATCGATGACCGATAAAAAGCGTCTAAACACGATATAAAAGTTCCTAGCTATGAAGACTAAATAAACTAATGTATTCGATTAGTATATAATGCCGGAAGCGTTGTTGTGGCTAACTAAATAAGACATGCAAAACAACAACGACTCCATAAAATGGCGGGTCCGGTAGAGGCACAGCTCTGCCACAAAACATCAATTATTTCGCAAAATAATATTTACTTTACGGCCAGAGCTTAATTAAACAATACTGGAACCTTGTACTCAACTTTCCAGAAGAAGGCGAGGCTGAAGGTAACGACATAGCGAAGATGTAAAGCGATAAAGATAACACAAGGGGAAAATCCGTCTAAGTAGGGCAGCTACTAAACAAAGGATGAAGACGGGCGTGACGTCATTAGAGCAATGGCGTCCGTTTGTTTACGTCTCGAGTATCAGTAGTAGCCATGAGTGAGATTAGCTGTGGAACGGCTCCCAGCTATTCTCAGCCCCTTACCCACCGAAGCATTAACTCTGTTCGGGGTGAAGATAGCTATGTGGCACGTTCAGACATGCGTGTCCCCTGTTGTATTACGATGTCTTAAAGGGAAACCTTTGAGATACTCGCTCCAGAAGTTAGAATTCTGTGATAACCTGTGGTTAAATTCTCTGGGAATATCTTAGTAGTCTTATACCCAAGGAAGCTACCAAACAGGAACCTTCCATCAGGACGCCATGGCTTGAGCCCAAAAAATGTATTGTCGCACTGTGATTGGCCAAACGTGAAGACGTCATTGGGAAAGAAAATGTATTGTCGCACTGTGATTAGCCAAACGTGAAGACGTCATAGTGGACTAGTTTGTCTGCGGATTATAGTGGTTACAGGGCTCATTTGAGCAAAAATAAGACACAGTCAACAATAACAACAGACTTAGAAAAATCTGAGAGGAAGACAAAAGTAGCACGAGTTTGATCGTCGATATTTCGACTATTATTGATTTTCACTAAATTATCTCACTGGTATACCATTATATACATACATTCCTACATATTCTAGTAAAAATAAATTGAATATCAGTGATATCTTCATGCGGCCCTCTCCTAGACATTAACCGGATACACTTTTTACCTTTCGGTTTTCTAAATTTACTGTGACACTGCCAAGCACGACGATCGGGTCGCAAAGAACACGGTTTGTAACACCTCGGGCAAGTTATTTCTGAAGGAAGCACACCGTGATTACGCAAAAAATTTTAAAGTTTCTTCGTTATTTGTTAGAAATAGTCTAATAGCCTTGTGTGGGGTAAATTCACTAGTACAGAGAGTCGCCATCACTGAACTAGTGAACGGTCAAGTGGCCAAGTGGTCACCAGAGGCCAAGGAATGCTTTGTAATTTGAAGATGAGCGGGCTTCACGGATATGCATGAATAAAGTTTTTCATTAAGGACCAATGAAATGTTGAGATTATAATGTATCTAGATTCTGATTGGTCGATTCATATTACAGAGCCCGCAAAACGTGAGAATTTTTTCTTCTTTTTCACGCACGCGCAGTAAGGTTAAGGATAACCACAACTTCGGTGCAATCACAGTGCACAAAGGGGTGGAGCTTGATAGAATAAGAATGAACTTACGAAGTAACAGGAGCTACTCTCTGTCACTGTGAAGATAAACAAGGGACTTAGAAAAAATCTTTATGTACCGTAAGATTTAATTTTTTTCTCATTACGTATTTGCGAGGATAATGTATTGAGAATTTTTTTTTTTTTTTTCACGTGTTTTACCTGACTAAAATTTATATTACAACAAAAGCGCTGGGTGGACATATTATGGACATTTACCAAAATATTACAGAAATCTAATGGTTTTTGCTCCGCCGTGTACTCTTTTCGCTCATGGAAAAACTTCAAGCTCCTATGTAGTGGCGCTGGGTGGGACTCTCACCGAAACATTACTGTTGAATGTATATGATAATGATTTCTGGCAGAAATCCGTAGGTTTTGAATTATGGTGGGTCAACTACCTTGTAATATTAAGGAAATCTAGTCAAAACACTGGAGCTTTTATTTGCCAGGATTTCCTGACCCATAGAAAATGACTCCATCCCATTTTCTACAGAGTTGTTCGTAATATTGTTCATCATATTGCTATTTCCTAGCTTAATTGAGCGGTTAACCCTTTAGCCCCCAACACTATTTGGAACTTTCCAACCCTTAACCCCCAGGCGTTTTCTTTTTCAAGCACATTTTGCAATAATTTTTTTTTTTAAATTCCACTAACAGCCTTAATTTTTATCATAGAGAGGTCAGGTTGGTCTCATTATTTTGGAAAATGCCTGAAGTTTCTCATAGTTATGCAAAATATGCAAAAAAAATGTAAATAGCAGGTTTTTGCAAGGACGTACCGGTACGTCCATGGGGGTAAAGGGATGAGTACTGTGAAACGTACCAGTATGTCCACTGGGTGTAAAAGGGTTAATATTATACTTAATTACTCCCTTGCTCCTGCAGGATCGCGCGCTCCCTTTCTTCTGATCACTGAAACGCTCTCACAAGCAATCGCTGGATCTCGCTAAAGCACATTTCTCTGCTTGCGATCACACACCGACGTCTCTGCGTGCTCATGAATTCACAGCAGTTAGTGCTTGACCAGACTGGTCAGTTCGCACTCGCTGGCCTAAAAGTGTTTAAAACACATTTATAAACTAGTGTATCTATTGTAAGAGACTTTTGTTATCTCATCTTTTTGTGATCATGCAGTTTATGATGACCTCACAGTCCTTGAAGTGTGAGCTGTCTTCATCTTTAAGTTTTAGTTGACTAAATACAGAAAAAAACAGTACCTAAGTGGCTGTAGTGAAGTT
>NW_027171426.1:12500-18294 GCF_036898095.1 Palaemon carinicauda
AAATTGAAATCAACCCATCTTCACCATCATAGCTAATTGGAAGGTTTTGGGACTTGGCATTCGATTAATGATAAATTTTTTGCACATTTAAACGTGTTTCTTTCATATTTTAAATAAGCCATATATATTAATACATTAAAGTCTGGATTCTCTTAACGACCTCGGGAACAGAGCCCAAGGCGGAACCGCCCAAAGACTATGATATCGGACCAGCGGGGATTTGAACCCTCGCCAGGATATCTGTATGCCAGTGACCATACCACTCCGCCACGAAGGAAGATAAAAGTCAATGACAATTCTTCTATACATATACCTGTCAAATTCAGGTTTTTTGTACTAAGAATTGAAATCAACCCATCTTCACCATCATAGCTAATTGGTAGGTTTGGGACTTGGCATTCGATTAATGATAAATTTTTTGCACATTTAAACGTGTTTCTTTCATATTTTAAATAAGCCATATATATTAATACATTAAAGTCTGGATTCTCTTAACGACCTCGGGAACAGAGCCCAAGGCGGAACCGCCCAAAGACTATGATATCGGACCAGCGGGGATTTGAACCCTCGCCAGGATATCTGTATGCCAGTGACCATACCACTCCGCCACGAAGGAAGATAAAAGTCAATGACAATTCTTCTATACATATACCTGTCAAATTCAGGTTTTTTGTACTAAGAATTGAAATCAACCCATCTTCACCATCATAGCTAATTGATAGGTTTGGGACTTGGCATTCGATTAATGATAAATTTTTTGCACATTTAAACGTGTTTCTTTCATATTTTAAATAAGCCATATATATTAATACATTAAAGTCTGGATTCTCTTAACGACCTCGGGAACAGAGCCCAAGGCGGAACCGCCCAAAGACTATGATATCGGACCAGCGGGGATTTGAACCCTCGCCAGGATATCTGTATGCCAGTGACCATACCACTCCGCCACGAAGGAAGATAAAAGTCAATGACAATTCTTCTATACATATACCTGTCAAATTCAGGTTTTCTGTACTAAGAATTGAAATCAACCCATCTTCACCATCATAGCTAATTGGTAGGTTTGGGACTTGGCATTCGATTAATGATAAATTTTTTGCACATTTAAACGTGTTTCTTTCATATTTTAAATAAGCCATATATATTAATACATTAAAGTCTGGATTCTCTTAACGACCTCGGGAACAGAGCCCAAGGCGGAACCGCCCAAAGACTATGATATCGGACCAGCGGGGATTTGAACCCTCGCCAGGATATCTGTATGCCAGTGACCATACCACTCCGCCACGAAGGAAGATAAAAGTCAATGACAATTCTTCTATACATATACCTGTCAAATTCAGGTTTTTTGTACTAAGAATTGAAATCAACCCATCTTCACCATCATAGCTAATTGGTAGGTTTGGGACTTGGCATTCGATTAATGATAAATTTTTTGCACATTTAAACGTGTTTCTTTCATATTTTAAATAAGCCATATATATTAATACATTAAAGTCTGGATTCTCTTAACGACCTCGGGAACAGAGCCCAAGGCGGAACCGCCCAAAGACTATGATATCGGACCAGCGGGGATTTGAACCCTCGCCAGGATATCTGTATGCCAGTGACCATACCACTCCGCCACGAAGGAAGATAAAAGTCAATGACAATTCTTCTATACATATACCTGTCAAATTCAGGTTTTTTGTACTAAAAATTGAAATCAACCCATCTTCACCATCATAGCTAAATAGTAGGTTTGGGACTTGGCATTCGATTAATGATAAATTTTTTGCACATTTAAACGTGTTTCTTTCATATTTTAAATAAGCCATATATATTAATACATTAAAGTCTGGATTCTCTTAACGACCTCGGGAACAGAGCCCAAGGCGGAACCGCCCAAAGACTATGATATCGGACCAGCGGGGATTTGAACCCTCGCCAGGATATCTGTATGCCAGTGACCATACCACTCCGCCACGAAGGAAGATAAAAGTCAATGACAATTCTTCTATACATATACCTGTCAAATTCAGGTTTTTTGTACTAAGAATTGAAATCAACCCATCTTCACCATCATAGCTAATTGGTAGGTTTGGGACTTGGCATTCGATTAATGATAAATATTTTGCACATTTAAACGTGTTTCTTTCATATTTTAAATAAGCCATATATATTAATACATTAAAGTCTGGATTCTCTTAACGACCTCGGGAACAGAGCCCAAGGCGGAACCGCCCAAAGACTATGATATCGGACCAGCGGGGATTTGAACCCTCGCCAGGATATCTGTATGCCAGTGACCATACCACTCCGCCACGAAGGAAGATAAAAGTCAATGACAATTCTTCTATACATATACCTGTCAAATTCAGGTTTTCTGTACTAAGAATTGAAATCAACCCATCTTCACCATCATAGCTAATTGGTAGGTTTGGGACTTGGCATTCGATTAATGATAAATTTTTTGCACATTTAAACGTGTTTCTTTCATATTTTAAATAAGCCATATATATTAATACATTAAAGTCTGGATTCTCTTAACGACCTCGGGAACAGAGCCCAAGGCGGAACCGCCCAAAGACTATGATATCGGACCAGCGGGGATTTGAACCCTCGCCAGGATATCTGTATGCCAGTGACCATACCACTCCGCCACGAAGGAAGATAAAAGTCAATGACAATTCTTCTATACATATACCTGTCAAATTCAGGTTTTTTGTACTAAAAATTGAAATCAACCCATCTTCACCATCATAGCTAATTGGTAGGTTTGGGACTTGGCATTCGATTAATGATAAATTTTTTGCACATTTAAACGTGTTTCTTTCATATTTTAAATAAGCCATATATATTAATACATTAAAGTCTGGATTCTCTTAACGACCTCGGGAACAGAGCCCAAGGCGGAACCGCCCAAAGACTATGATATCGGACCAGCGGGGATTTGAACCCTCGCCAGGATATCTGTATGCCAGTGACCATACCACTCCGCCACGAAGGAAGATAAAAGTCAATGACAATTCTTCTATACATATACCTGTCAAATTCAGGTTTTTGTACTAAGAATTGAAATCAACCCATCTTCACCATCATAGCTAATTGGTAGGTTTGGGACTTGGCATTCGATTAATGATAAATATTTTGCACATTTAAACGTGTTTCTTTCATATTTTAAATAAGCCATATATATTAATACATTAAAGTCTGGATTCTCTTAACGACCTTGGGAACAGAGCCCAAGGCGGAACCGCCCAAAGACTATGATATCGGACCAGCGGGGATTTGAACCCTCGCCAGGATATCTGTATGCCAGTGACCATACCACTCCGCCACGAAGGAAGATAAAAGTCAATGACAATTCTTCTATACATATACCTGTCAAATTCAGGTTTTTTGTACTAAAAATTGAAATCAACCCATCTTCACCATCATAGCTAATTGGAAGGTTTGGGACTTGGCATTCGATTAATGATAAATTTTTTGCACATTTAAACGTGTTTCTTTCATATTTTAAATAAGCCATATATATTAATACATTAAAGTCTGGATTCTCTTAACGACCTCGGAACAGAGCCCAAGGCGGAACCGCCCAAAGACTATGATATCGGACCAGCGGGGATTTGAACCCTCGCCAGGATATCTGTATGCCAGTGACCATACCACTCCGCCACGAAGGAAGATAAAAGTCAATGACAATTCTTCTATACATATACCTGTCAAATTCAGGTTTTTTGTACTAAGAATTGAAATCAACCCATCTTCACCATCATAGCTAATTGGTAGGTTTGGGACTTGGCATTCGATTAATGATAAATTTTTTGCACATTTAAACGTGTTTCTTTCATATTTTAAATAAGCCATATATATTAATACATTAAAGTCTGGATTCTCTTAACGACCTCGGGAACAGAGCCCAAGGCGGAACCGCCCAAAGACTATGATATCGGACCAGCGGGGATTTGAACCCTCGCCAGGATATCTGTATGCCAGTGACCATACCACTCCGCCACGAAGGAAGATAAAAGTCAATGACAATTCTTCTATACATATACCTGTCAAATTCAGGTTTTCTGTACTAAGAATTGAAATCAACCCATCTTCACCATCATAGCTAATTGGTAGGTTTGGGACTTGGCATTCGATTAATGATAAATTTTTTGCACATTTAAACGTGTTTCTTTCATATTTTAATAAGCCATATATATTAATACATTAAAGTCTGGATTCTCTTAACGACCTCGGGAACAGAGCCCAAGGCGGAACCGCCCAAAGACTATGATATCGGACCAGCGGCGATTTGAACCCTCGCCAGGATATCTGTATGCCAGTGACCATACCACTCCGCCACGAAGGAAGATAAAAGTCAATGACAATTCTTCTATACATATACCTGTCAAATTCAGGTTTTTTGTACTAAGAATTGAAATCAACCCATCTTCACCATCATAGCTAATTGGTAGGTTTGGGACTTGGCATTCGATTAATGATAAATTTTTTGCACATTTAAACGTGTTTCTTTCATATTTTAAATAAGCCATATATATTAATACATTAAAGTCTGGATTCTCTTAACGACCTCGGGAACAGAGCCCAAGGCGGAACCGCCCAAAGACTATGATATCGGACCAGCGGGGATTTGAACCCTCGCCAGGATATCTGTATGCCAGTGACCATACCACTCCGCCACGAAGGAAGATAAAAGTCAATGACAATTCTTCTATACATATACCTGTCAAATTCAGGTTTTTTGTACTAAGAATTGAAATCAACCCATCTTCACCATCATAGCTAATTGGTAGGTTTGGGACTTGGCATTCGATTAATGATAAATTTTTGCACATTTAAACGTGTTTCTTTCATATTTTAAATAAGCCATATATATTAATACATTAAAGTCTGGATTCTCTTAACGACCTCGGGAACAGAGCCCAAGGCGGAACCGCCCAAAGACTATGATATCGGACCAGCGGGGATTTGAACCCTCGCCAGGATATCTGTATGCCAGTGACCATACCACTCCGCCACGAAGGAAGATAAAAGTCAATGACAATTCTTCTATACATATACCTGTCAAATTCAGGTTTTTTGTACTAAGAATTGAAATCAACCCATCTTCACCATCATAGCTAAATAGTAGGTTTGGGACTTGGCATTCGATTAATGATAAATTTTTTGCACATTTAAACGTGTTTCTTTCATATTTTAAATAAGCCATATATATTAATACATTAAAGTCTGGATTCTCTTAACGACCTCGGGAACAGAGCCCAAGGCGGAACCGCCCAAAGACTATGATATCGGACCAGCGGGGATTTGAACCCTCGCCAGGATATCTGTATGCCAGTGACCATACCACTCCGCCACGAAGGAAGATAAAAGTCAATGACAATTCTTCTATACATATACCTGTCAAATTCAGGTTTTTTGTACTAAGAATTGAAATCAACCCATCTTCACCATCATAGCTAATTGGTAGGTTTGGGACTTGGCATTCGATTAATGATAAATATTTTGCACATTTAAACGTGTTTCTTTCATATTTTAAATAAGCCATATATATTAATACATTAAAGTCTGGATTCTCTTAACGACCTCGGGAACAGAGCCCAAGGCGGAACCGCCCAAAGACTATGATATCGGACCAGCGGGGATTTGAACCCTCGCCAGGATATCTGTATGCCAGTGACCATACCACTCCGCCACGAAGGAAGATAAAAGTCAATGACAATTCTTCTATACATATACCTGTCAAATTCAGGTTTTCTGTACTAAGAATTGAAATCAACCCATCTTCACCATCATAGCT
>NW_027171428.1:0-12500 GCF_036898095.1 Palaemon carinicauda
AATGAGACCAAGGTACAGTACTGAGGAGCTTACTAACTGACTTAAATTTACCATGAAGTCAAGAAACATTGCATTTTTATTCAACAAAAAGTGCAGTTAAGAAACAATCAACTATATTTCCTGCATCAATTCTTTTTGGGTGATGCCACATGGTTTCACAAAGACGCATTTAAAAGTTTAACACATATAATTAGCATTTAAAGAACACAACAATAATCCAAGTTACGTTAAGAAGCAAGAAAACTAACACATTACTGCAAAAAATAAAAAAATAAAAAAAAAAAACATAAATGGCAAAACAGGATTCCAGAAGATTCTTATGAAGAAGTTACTGCAATGGCGATGACAATTCACGAGGTGATGGTGCTGGATCCTACAAGAACTTCTTCTTTTACTTGCCTTCGTGGAGTCAGCTGCTAAAAAACCCCAGAGCTTCACCTTTCCACCCTAGAAGAAAACCCGGGAGTGGTATATTCATATATTGCATAACACAGTTGTCAGTTCACCTTTCCATCCTAGAAGAAAACTCTGGAGGAGTATATTGCATAACATAGTTGCCACATCTGCAAAATCAGAGGGTTACGTAACAAATATCAATTTAAAAACAAACATTAAGTGCTCTAATCGTAACCCAACATACACAAAAAACAGGGGGGGGGGGGTTGCCGTTAAATTACTGGCATGTGCCCTTACAATAAGAAAATAATATATATAGTCTCCACTGGAAGAAGTTTGACAACACTGTAATGATACGTCATCTAATTTTATATAGATGGGTAAAATAAAAAAAAAGTGGTTTATTACTTTGAATATCGATGAATTACTTAATGTACTAATTTATACCAACTCATTGCTATAGTTAATATAACAAAACAACTTCTGTGGAGCAAAATAATCATATATCAACGTATATTCATAGAAACTGCGAAATACCCCTAAAAAAAGTACTCATAAAAAGCTAGGAAATTTTATTCAAGGGAAAAAATGGCAATTTTTGACAGTTATCATCATCATCATTATTATTATTATTATTATTATTATTATTATTATTATTATTATTATTATTATTATTATTATTACTACTACTACTACTACTAGCAATGCTACAACCCTTATTGGAAAAGCAAGATGCTAAGCCCAAGGGCTCCAACAGGTTTGATTAGCCCAGTGATAAAAAGAAATAAGGAAATAGATAAACGATATTAGAAATAATGAATAATCAAAATAAAATCTTTTAAAAACAGTAACAACATCAAACAAGATGTTTCATATATAAACTATAAAAAAGATTTATTGAAGAAAGGAGCTGATAGACTTCTGAAGTATACATTACAAGAAACTGCAAAGGATTTTATCATATTATACTATAGGCAGATAACCTTTGCCTCTATGTAGGGGGATATTAAAGACAGTGTTCCTCGTATGCTTCGCTAAAAGCCTTACCAAAGGCCTTTTTCAGTTGTCCAGTCCATAGTTGCAACTTATTTCCAATAGGAAAATGAAATACTAATGTCGTCACGTATACAGTAGATTTATTGCAAACGTTTTGAAATTTCAAAGCTCATCAGTAAGTGACTTGAGAATTTTAGAATATCTTCACATAAAATATTTTAGGCCTGAAGAATTTTAGAATCTCTTCACATAAAATATTTTAGGCCTGAAGAATTTTTTAATATCTTCACATAAATTTTTGAATCTCTTCACATAAAATATTTTAGGCCTGAAGATTTTTAGAATCTCTTCACATAAAATATTTTAGGCCTGAAGAATTTTAGAATCTCTTCACATAGAATATTTTAGGCCTAAAGAATTTTAGAATATCTTCACATAAAATATTTTAGGCCTGAAGAATTTTAGAATCTCTTCACATAGAATATTTTAGGCCTAAAGAATTTTAGAATCTCTTCACATAGAATATTTTAGGCCTGAAGAATTTTAGAATCTCTTCACATAAAATATTTTAGGCCTAAAGAATTTTAGAATCTCTTCACATAGAATATTTTAGGCCTGAAGAATTTTAGAATCTCTTCACATAGAATATTTTAGGCCTAAAGAATTTTAGAATATCTTCACATAAAATATTTTAGGCCTGAAGAATTTTAGAATCTCTTCACATAGAATGTTTTAGGCCTGAAGAATTTTAGAATCTCTTCACATAAAATATTTTAGGCCTGAAGAATTTTAGAATCTCTTCACATAAAATATTTTAGGCCTGAAGAATTTTAGAATCTCTTCACATAAAATATTTTAGGCCTGAAGAATTTTAGAATCTCTTCACATAAAATATTTTAGGCCTGAAGAATTTTAGAATCTCTTCACATAAAATATTTTAGGCCTAAAGAATTTTAGAATCTCTTCACATAAAATATTTTAAGCCTGAAGAATTTTAGAATCTCTTCACATAAAATATTTTAGGCCTGAAGAATTTTAGAATCTCTTCACATAGAATGTTTTAGGCCTGAAGAATTTTAGAATCTCTTCACATAAAATATTTTAGGCCTGAAGAATTTTAGAATCTCTTCACATAGAATATTTTAGGCCTAAAGAATTTTAGAATCTCTTCACATAGAATGTTTTAGGCCTGAAGAATTTTAGAATCTCTTCACATAAAGTATTTTAGGCCTGAAGAATTTTAGAATCTCTTCACATAAAATATTTTAGGCCTGAAGAATTTTAGAATCTCTTCACATAGAATATTTTAGGCCTAAAGAATTTTAGAATCTCTTCACATAGAATATTTTAGGCCTGAAGAATTTTAGAATCTCTTCACATAGAATGTTTTAGGCCTGAAGAATTTTAGAATCTCTTCACATAAAGTATTTTAGGCCTGAAGAATTTTAGAATCTCTTCACATAAAATATTTTAAGCCTGAAGAATTTTAGAATCTTCACATAAAATATTTTAGGCCTGAAGAATTTTAGAATCTCTTCACATAAAATATTTTAGGCCTGAAGAATTTTAGAATCTCTTCACATAGAATATTTTAGGCCTAAAGAATTTTAGAATATCTTCACATAAAATATTTTAGGCCTGAAGAATTTTAGAATCTCTTCACATAAAATATTTTAGGCCTGAAGAATTTTAGAATCTCTTCACATAAAATATTTTAGGCCTGAAGATTTTTAGAATCTCTTCACATAAAATATTTTAGGCCTGAAGAATTTTCGATTCTCTTCACATAGAATATTTTAGGCCTGAAGAATTTTAGAATCTCTTCACATAAAATATTTTATGCCTTACCTCAATTGTAATACCTCTGCTGTCCCCCTTTTCGTAACAGAGTGATTTTTTATTCGATTTGTATGTATGTTTTAATAATGCTTAACTTATTGTATGTAATTTCTAATTTGAAACTGAATGGTCTCTTTAATCTTTACTTCAGGTAGCAGTGATGATGACATTTGAAACGTCGAAATATTTGCAATAAGTATGTATGTGGCGACATTTATTATTATTATTATTATTATTATTATTATTATTATTATTATTATTATTAGCCAAACTACAACCCTAGTTGGAAAAGCAAGATGCTACAAGCCCAAGGGCTCCAACAGGGAAAAATAGCCCAGTGAGGAAAGGAAATGAGGAAATAAATGATGAGAATAAATTAACAATATATCATTCTAAAAACAGCAACAGCGTCAAAACAGATATGTCCTATATAAACTATTAACAACGCCAAAAACAGATATGTCATATATAAACTATAAAAAGACTCATGTCAGCCTGGTCAACATAAAAATATTTGCCCCAACTTTGAACTTTTGAAGTTCTACCAATTCAACTACCCGATTAGGAAGATCATTCCACAACTTGGTAACAACTTGGTAGTATTTAATTTTCCTGTTGACATTAAGTTGCAACTATGGGCTGAACAAACACTATAAAAGCCCTTTGATAAGGCTTCTAGAGCAGCATACGAGGTGCAATGTCTTCAATATACCCACATGTAAAGGCAAAGTCAAAAGGCCAAATCACTTTACAGTTTCTTGCAACGTATTTCTGTTTCTCCTAAGAATAAGATCACCTAGAAACGTCCTCATTTCTTATTTTCAACATTCAGAGATTCATTCCATTCGAAGGGCCACTGAATTCATTTTCCTCTTGATTGACCTGCATGGCCCCAGCACTTGGCTCTACGATCCGAGTACCGTAGATAATACTGGTTATGTCATACATCTTCAAAGTTCTTTTCCAGCACTGCTTGCAAGCATTTTCATCACAGCCTATCTAATGCCAATTAACTCAGCTGCTTATCTTAAAAGTACCATAGATAATACTGGTTATGTCATATATCTTCTAAGTTCTTTTCCAGCACTGCTTGCAAGCATTTTCATCACAACCTATCTAATGCCTAATTAACTCAGCTGATTATCTTAAAAGTACCATAGATAATACTGGTTATGTCATACAATCTTCAAAGTTCTTTTCCAGCACTGCTTGCAAGCATTTTCATCACAACCCATCTAATGCCTAATTAACTCAGCTGATTATCTTAAAAGTACCATAGATAATACTGGTTATGTCATACAATCTTCAAAGTTCTTTTCCAGCACTGCTTGCAAGCATTTTCATCACAACCTATCTAATGCCTAATTAACTCAGCTGATTATCTTAAAAGTACCATAGATAATACTGGTTATGTCATACTCTCTTCTAAGTTCTTTTCCAGCACTGCTTGCAAGCATTTACATCACAACCTATCTAATGCCTAATTAACTCAGCTGATTATCTTAAAAGTACCATAGATAATACTGGTTATGTCATACTCTCTTCTAAGTTCTTTTCCAGCACTGCTTGCAAGCATTTACATCACAACCTATCTAATGCTAATTAACTCAGTTGATTATCTTAAAAGTACCATAGATAATACTGGTTATGTCATACATCTTCTAAGTTCTTTTCCAGCACTGCTTGCAAGCATTTTCATCACAACCTATCTATTTCCTAATTAACTCAGCTAATTATCTTCATCCAGAGTGCAATCTAAGAAGGCCTCGAGCTAAAGATACTTCAAAGAACACCAAAACCACCATTAGATCTGTCTTTTTCTTTTCATCTCCTCTTATCTATTTTCTTTTCCATTTATTCTTGGATTCTTTCCCCCATCTCCTTTTTTTGTGGGGTGTGGACATCAAAGATAAGAAAATGGAAACTATTTTCGTTGGTATTTTCATTGCCCCTTTGATCCTCATTTTCACACGTTCGTTAGAGGTTTTTCTTTTCCTCCCTGGAAATAAAATTCTTTTCTGGAAAGGTTAATTTTTTTTTTTTTTTTTTTTTTTTTGTATTTTAACTGGTTTTATGTTTCATCTCCCCTGGGAAAAGTTAAGGGGATGGGATGGGGTCACAAAGAATGGGGGTCCTTCATATAGAGGGTTTATAGGGCCACAATTTTCGTGGGGGGGGGGGGGTGGCTAAGCGAATGGGGTTAGGGGGTCTGATAAGGCCACGATTTTAGGATGTAGGAATGCAGGATGTAGGATGTAGGATTCAGAATGGGATTCCAGTAAATATGAAATCGCTTCCTCACTTATATGTTCCCATAATGTGCAAGCATAAATGTATTTACTGTGTAAAGTCTGAAATACTTGCTTGTATTCAACCTCTTTTGCTTTTATGTGCAGGGAGTGGAACATGCAGATTCGGGTCAAATGTTTTCCATCAACATTGAATGAGATTGTTCACTTTTTTTCCAGTAGCGGCACCCACTTGGTAGCTTTCTAATATTCTACCTGCATTTCGTGTTGTTTATCATCTTGGATTGTTACTTCTTAGTGCAAGTGTATACTCACAAGGGGATGGCACACTGTAGACTACTTCAGGGTCTTCGCAACATCCCTGTAGCCTATAGGTGCACCCACCTTTTAGCTTTCTGTTTTACCTCTATTTCCTTTTCTTTCATCTTGAGGTTCAGCCACTAGATTGTGATTTCTTAGTGCAACTCTATCGTCGTAAGGAGTTGCCGCGCACTATCGGCATAACTTAAGAGTCTGTGCATCGTTCCTTCTGTCTGTAGCTGCACCCACTTTTTAACTTTCTTGTTTACCTCTATTTCCTTTTCTTTTCATCTTGAGGTGCAACCACTTTAGCTGCACCCACTTTTTAACTTTTTAGTTTACCTCTATTTCCTTTTCTTTTCATCTTGAGGTTCAACCACTTTAGCTGCACCCACTTTTTAACTTTCTATTTTACCTCTATTTCCTTTTCTTTTCATGAGGTGCAACCACTTTAGCTGCACCCACCTTTTAACTTTCTAGTTTACCTCTATTTCCTTTTCTTTTCATCTTGAGGTGCAACCACTTTAGCTGCACCCACTTTTTCATCTTAAGGTGCAACCACTTTAGCTGCACCCACTTTTTAACTTTGTAGTTTACCTCTATTTCCTTTTCTTTTCATCTTGAGGTGCAACCACTTTAGCTGCACCCACTTTTTAACTTTCTGTTTTACCTCTATTTCCTTTTCTTTTCATCTTGAGGTTCAATCTCTGTAGCTGCAACCACTTTTTAACTTTCTAGTTTACCTCTATTTCCTTTTCTTTTCATCTTGGGGTTCAACCACTTTAGCTGCACCCACTTTTTAACTTTCTAGTTTACCTCTATTTCCTTTTCTTTTCATCTTGAGGTGCAACCACTTTAGCTGCACCCACTTTTTAACTTTTTAGTTTACCTCTATTTCCTTTTCTTTTCATCTTGAGGTTCAACCACTTTAGCTGCACCCACTTTTTAACTTTCTAGTTTACCTCTATTTCCTTTTCTTTCATCTTGGGGTTCAGTCACTTGATTGTTACTTCTGAGTATAACTATCCTTGCAAGGGCTAAGGGGCTGGCACACTGTAGACATTTTTACAGGTTCTTTCCAGCGTCCCTTTAGCATACAGCTGCACCCACCTTTTAGCTTTCTATTTTACCTACATGTCCTCTTCTTTTCTAGCTTTATATCCAAACTCTTAATTCTTTACTAAGTACAATTGAAGGATTTACTCTCCACGGTCATATATGGCTGACTGGTCTTCCTAGCACCAGCGCCAGGCTTCTGTGGATTACTACGTCCGCCAACGAAGTGGGAAGGAGGTTATGTTTTCGCCCCTGTTTGTCCGTTTGTTTGTTTGCGAACAACTTCCTGACCACAATTTTACTCACAGAGTAGTGAAACTTTCAAGGAGGTTAAAGGTCAAGGTCAAGGTCGAGAAAATTGTCGAGAAATAAGCTGCCGTGGCGGAGGTCATAATTTATTACTCATAGAGTAGTGAAACTTTCAAGGAATAATTTTTATATTAAGACGTGAAAGCTATTTAATTTTAAGAGTGCGAGGTTAAAGGTCAAGGTCAAGGTCGAGAAAATTGTCGAGAAATAAGATGCCGTGGTGGAGGTCACAATTTATTACTCATAGAGTAGTGAAACTTTCAAAGATTAACTGTTATATTAAGACGTGAAAGCGATTCAGTTTTAAGAGTTCGAGGTTAAAGGTCAAGGTCAAGGTCGAGAAAATTGTCGAGAAATAAGATGCCGTGGCGGAGGTCACAATTTATTACTCACGAGTAGTGAAACTTTCAGGGATTAATTGTTATATTAAGACGTGAAAGCGATTCAATTTTAAGAGTCCGAGGTTGAAGGTCAAGGTCAAGGTCGAGAAAATTGTCGAGAAATAAGCGGCCGTGGCGGAGGTCACAATTTATTGCTCATAGAGTAGTGAAACTTACAGGGATTCCATTATTAAGTTGAGACGTGGAAATGATTCAATTTGGAAAGTCCCTAAGTCAAAGGTCAAGGTCAAGGTAGAGCAAATGGTCGACCTAATTAACCCTAACCTTAAAAACCCCAAGTTCGCACCTGGTTGTCACACAGACTTCTAAATTGACTCTGGGAAAGACAAGCTGGTTAAGAAAAAAATAAGCTGCCGTAGCGGAGGTCTGCTCTCGGAGTGCTTTTTCTAGTTTGAAATGATTTATTACAGTAATTAGTTTATTAGACATAATGATTTTATTAGACATAATGAGTTTATTAGACATAATGTAGTCTATATTGGTTATTAAAAATGAGGTGATATAGCAATATTTCCAACTCATAGTTGCCATTCGTCTCTTTCCAGGAGAATGTGACCTTCCTTAGGAGAAACTTACATAGATAAAAAGGTAAGTCATAGTTTGTATTTAATTAAATATTGATTAATTTATTCTCAAACGCCATTTAAAAAACCTGTTGTTGTTTTTATTGTTGTAGAATTTCGTGCAATGTTTATAAAATTACTCTTCTTATTTCTTTTATAAAGAAGCGTGTAAAACTACGGTCGATTGAATATTTTTTTTAATCTTTATCGGCGTTAATAATAAGCAATTTTTTTTTTTTGTGAATGTTTCCGTGAGAAAACTTGTAGTAATCATTAGAAAAGACGGGTAAATATTTTAATATGTATATACTGTATATGTGTGTAAATGTTATATATATATATATATATATATATCTATCTATCTATCTATCTATCTATCTATCTATCTATCTATCTATCTATCTATATATATATATATATATATATATATATATATATATATATATATATATATATATATATACTGTATGTGTGTGTGTATGTGTATATAAATATTTTTATATATATGTATATATGTACACACATATATATATATATATATAAATATTTATATATACATACACACACACACACATATATATATATATATATATATATATATATATATATATATATATATATATACATATATACATATATATGTGTGTGTGTATATATATATATATATATATATATATATATATATATATATATATATATATATATATATATATATATATATATATATATACACACACTGTTTTTATAGAGTGGCGTAAATATTTATATTTTTTTTAGGTGATATTAAACAAATTTACACTTTCTTTCATAGTTATGTCATATAAATATATATATATATATATACATATATATATATATATATATCTATATATATATATTTATATATATATATGTATATATATATATATATATATATATATATATATATATATATATATATATATATATATATATATATATATATATATATATATATATATATTCACACACACTATGTTTTTATGGAGTGGCGTAAATATTTATAATTCTTTTAGGTAATATTAAGCAAATTTACACTTTCTTTCATAGTTATGTCAATGTTCTTATATCTGCCTGCATGTACAGAGAGAGAGAGAGAGAGAGAGAGAGAGAGAGAGAGAGAGAGAGAGAAAATGAAATTTTTAAATGGTGAAATATAATCTTGCTAAGTAAAATAAATTCTTCCAAAAAAAAAATAATAATAATTTTGTTCGACCCGAACAAACAAGCGAGTGTGTGTCTCTCCCGAAGCGACATTAGAGTCGTCCTGCCTGAAGCTCTGCCGCCGATGCTTAACGCCATCTGTTGGACAATAATAACACCTAATATTTCAACAACAAATGTAAACACAGAGAGTTCCACTTTTGGGGGAAAGCGAAGACAAAGCTTCCCAGTAGGACCACCCCCGGTCCCGGTTGCTGCAGGTGTGTCAACAAAGCCTTTGATGGCACACACGACTCTCTCTCTCTCTCTCTCTCTCTCTCTCTCTCTCTCTCTCTCTCTCTCTCTCTCTCTCTGGATGGTATCAACTGGAAAGTTCCGAGTGTTTGTCTTTGTCGAATGAGGACTTGTTTGCTCAAACGTTTCGTCTTCAAGTCCAATGAGTCGTTATTTTTTTTTTTCATTTCAGTTTATGCATTAGATATAAGTAGTTCCTTAAGCCGCATATATAAAGTATTCATTAAAAAAAAAATACGTTTAGTGTTTTCCCTAAAAAGAATATGATTCACATCATCAAAAGATTTTTTTTTTTATTTAGAGGTTTAAGATAATTTATAGTCAGAATATTTTTTTTTATCTAAGGGTTTAAGATAATTTAGTGTAATTTTTTTTTTAATTTAAGGGTTTAAATAATTTATAGTCTGAATTTTTTTTAATGTAAGTGTTTAAGATATAATTTACAGTCTGAATTTTGTTTTAATTTAAGGGTTTAAGATAATTTAGTCATTTTTTTTTTAATTTAAAAGTTTAAGGTAATTTAGTCTGAATTTTTGTTTTATTTAGGGTTTAAGATGATTTACAGTCTGAATTTTTAAATTTTTATTTGAGGGTTTAAGATAATTTACAGCCTGAATTTATTTTTTATTTAAAAGTTTGAGGTTTAAAGGTAGATCATGAATGGCAATTGCAAGGGACAGTGCCCTAGATAACCATATATACATATGATCAGTGCTCAGTCTTGCTCTGGTCTTTTACCCATCTTCTCGAAGAGTAAAACCCACATGAGCTGTGTGACTTTCAGGTCCTGAATCACTGCTTTGGGGAAACACAGTTAAATTGAGAAGCTGAAGTTCCTCCACTTTGTGCATATGAAGTCCCTATTATTATTATTATAGGGATGATAATAATAACTAGGGGAACCCGTGTAAATTACACGAAATTATATTTTCAATACTAATTATCTTGTTCCTAACCTATACATGTTTGAGTAAAATGTGATAACATTTGACTTGTATGTTCATTTAAAAAAATGAGCAATACATGAATTGGGAAAACTATATAAGATGTGCTTTAGTTAAGTAATCAAAGTCTAATGTGAATTTGTAAGAGTATACCATGAAATTATTTCCGTTTTCTTTAGAGCGTGACGCACAAAATAAATAACACACGCTATCGTATTAATATATAGATAATGATAATGATAATAATAATAATAATAATAATAATAATAATAATAATAATAATAATATTTTTCATGGATAACATTGAATAAGTAGATAAATTAAACTGAGAAACATTGCACATTGATTATCTTCCCTCGTCTATCTCCTGCAGTCTTGATGCTTAGGTAATTGCAAAGACTGACCAAAGACCGAAACTATTTTCCCCTTGTCTCTCTATCTCTCTCCCCGCTGATTCCCCATTTTTTCCCCTCGCTCCTTCTCAGGACTTGTCTCTCCCCCTTCAGGTCCATCCTATGTAATCCTTATTCCTTGTCGAAGATTAACAGAGCTCTGGACAAGTTGTTAGAGTCACAGGATGGACGGCTGGGTCACTCACTTAAGTTTATCATTTGCTTGTAGTTTTGGGGGACTTGGAGACTGTGGGGTTTAATCATTTGCTTGTAGTTTTGGGGGACTTGGAGACTGTGGGGTTTAATCATTGGCTTGTAGTTTTGGGGACTTGGAGACTGTGGGGTTTAATCATTTGCTTGTAGTTTTGGGGGACTTGGAGACTGTGGGGTTTAATCATTTGCTTGTAGTTTTGGGGGACTTGGAGACTGTGGGGTTTAATCATTTGCTTGTAGTTTTGGGGGACTTGGAGACTGTGGGGTTTAATCATTGGCTTGTAGTTTTGGGGACTTGGAGACTGTGGGGTTTAATCATTTGCTTGTAGTTTTGGGGGACTTGGAGACTGTGGGGTTTAATCATTTGCTTGTAGTTTTGGGGGACTTGGAGACTGTGGGGTTTAATCATTGGCTTGTAGTTTTGGGGGACTTGGAGACTGTGGGGTTTAATCATTTGCTTGTAGTTTTTGGGGAGTCTTGGAGACTGTGGGGTTTAATCATTTGCTTGTAGTTTTGGGGGACTTGGAGACTGTGGGGTTTAATCATTGGCTTGTAGTTTTGGGGACTTGGAGACTGTGGGGTTTAATCATTTGCTTGTAGTTTGTGGGTACTTGGAGACTGTGGGGTTTAATCATTTGCTTGTAGTTTTTGGGGACTCTTGGAGACTGTGGGGTTTAATCATTTGCTTGTAGTTTTGGGAGACTTGGAGACTGTGGGGTTTAATCATTTGCTTGTAGTTTTTGGGGAGTCTTGGAGACTGTGGGGTTTAATCATTTGCTTGTAGTTTTTGGGGACTTGGAGACTGTGGGGTTTAATCATTTGCTTGTAGTTTTTGGGGAGTCTTGGAGACTGTGGGGTTTAATCATTTGCTTGTAGTTTTGGGGGACTTGGAGACTGTGGGGTTTAATCATTTGCTTGTAGTTTTTGGGGAGTCTTGGAGACTGTGGGGTTTAATCATTTGCTTGTAGTTTTGGGGGACTTGGAGACTGTGGGGTTTACTCATTGGCTTGTAGTTTTTGGGGAGTCTTGGAGACTGTGGGGTTTAATCATTTGCTTGTAGTTTTGGGGGACTTGGAGACTGTGGGGTTTAATCATTGGCTTGTAGTTTTGGGGACTTGGAGACTGTGGGGTTTAATCATTTGCTTGTAGTTTGTGGGTACTTGGAGACTGTGGGGTTTAATCATTTGCTTGTAGTTTTTGGGGACTCTTGGAGACTGTGGGGTTTAATCATTTGCTTGTAGTTTTGGGGGACTTGGAGACTGTGGGGTTTAATCATTTGCTTGTAGTTTTTGGGGAGTCTTGGAGACTGTGGGGTTTAATCATTTGCTTGTAGTTTTGGGGGACTTGGAGACTGTGGGGTTTAATC
>NW_027171429.1:0-18234 GCF_036898095.1 Palaemon carinicauda
CCCAACCCCAACCCCAACCCCAACCCCAACCCCAACCCCAACCCCAACCCAACCCCAACCCCAACCCCAACCCCAACCCCAACCCCAACCCAAACCCCAAAACAAAATAATATGTCAATTAATTTAATTTCACTTTTTAACCTAAGTGTGGATATAATGGTTCTGAATAATAAATACCTTATTAACAAATGGAATACTAACAGAAGTTTGAATGTATACATATTTGTTTTTATCTTGATAAATAATAAGCTTATGTTTTTTACATGAGTTTTTGTGAATAAAGATACTTTTGATGTCTTCAAAATTCCAGTTTTAAGAAGGTTATTTTTAATGAGGACAATATTTCAAAGAAGGACCTTTAAAGAATGGTCGTTTGAATAAATAGAAACAATTGTCTTTTAATTTCTATGTCTTCAAAGGACACCTATTAAAGGATCTAAAATCTTTATTATTACAATAAGCTATTTTAATACGAGGATCGATTCCAAAGAACGAATTTAATTTTTCTTTTTTTAAAGATTATATTTGCAATTTGTAAGATAATTTTTTATCTAATTTAAATGAAATCACTGAGTCTCTACGAATCAACTGTTTCTTATAGATTTTAATTTTTTAAATTTCAGGAGACCAAATATTTTAATAGTCCGAAATTTGAACTAATAAAGAAAGTTTTTCATTGTTCACCTAAAAAATATACTCAGAAATGTAAAATGAAACGTATTCATATTTATAATTTAAATCTTTAAATTCACGCTCAATTTTACAATTATTAAAAGAACAATTTTCAGGACCTCCTAAAATTTATTTTCCTTTATAATTATAAGTCTGAGTTGAACCACTAAATTTACATTTATATTTATTTAATAATTTCTATAATTCTTTACTTGGTTTTGTCACATTTATTACTTTTTATTGATTTTAAGAAACTGTTTAATCTTTTTTCTAAGATTATTAATTATTTATATTAATATTTATTGTTGTATTATTAACATTATTAATTACATTATTTTCATTCTTCTTTTTCTATTCTTTAGAAGGTTTATTTTAAGAATTCTTCTTCTTATTTACAACAATCTCACTCTTTTTTTTAATAGGTTTCGATTCTTTCTAAATAGTAGATTTCTAATTAGCATTAATAATACTCTTTTTATCATTAATTTTAGATTCTTTCTTTATAATAGATTTTTTGTTCTTATCAGATGATGAATTAATACTATTTTAACTTATTAAGGATGCTTATTATGCAGAATTTGTTTCTTTAGATTAATTTAGATTAATAGTTTATTCTTTATTTGAATTTTCTTTTTATTAATTTTCTAAATTAGTTATTTATGGTTTGTTTTGAATAATGGAATTAGTTTATAAAATTGTAGAAGTTTAAATTTCTTAAATTTTTTTGGTGAATTATTCATAATCATGTTAATTAGTAGAAATTTTGCAGTAATTTTCCATAGTTTTTTATATCATGGTGATTCTGGATTTGAAAATTATTTTTTAAACACAATTACATTAATCTTTAACAAGAGTTGAACATTCACAAAAGTACATATTTTGATCGAGAGCAAAGAAACTAGTTTTAGAAATATATTTCTTTTCAGTTCTGATGTCCAAAATTTATTTATTTTTTTCAGCTTTAAAAGTGATCACTCTCGGTTTCATCACAACTTTATTACAGAATTCATTTACTTCTTTATTTGATAAATCCCATTTATTCACTTATTAGAAATTTTCAATAGTTTCTCTTATTTCAATTTTTTCATTATAGTTAATAACAAACTCATTAAAGAATATTGTTACAAATTTACCAGCACTGAAATTGAAATCTCTCTTTATATCAAAGAGCCCAACTTAACAAGTATTATATCCTCCTAATAAAGATATTCCGTTTACATTCGTTGTTAAAGTCTCAGATTAAAATTTAACTCTGAATTATTTTATTTGCTTATATTCTACAACACTAGTTATTAATTGCTCGTCTTTTTATTTTTATTCTTAGTTTTTATTTTCACTTGTAGTCGAAGTTTCTGATTCTTTCTTTATTTCTTAATCATTCTTATTTTATTATTATTAAACTTAAGTAGGTTTTAATTATTACTAGGGTTAATCTTTTTAAGGAGATTTTTAGTCAATTTATTTTTCTTCAATTTATTTTTGTTCATTTTATTTTTGCTCTTTTAATTTTTGCTCATTTTATTTTTGTTCAATTAATTTTTACTAAATTAATTTTTCAGCAATAATTTCTTAATGCAAATACTCGAATTTTTTTCCGAAATTTTCTTAGACTTTTTCGCACCAACAAACATTTTTAATAATTTCTTTTTCGTTACATTCACAAGTTACGATTTTCGGTTTGATTCCGAAGAAGACTTAAGAATCAATATTATTTTATAATTGATTTGAGTGTATTATAAAAGTGTTTTTACTCTCAGGTTTAAACGTAAAGTATTTAGCCCAAACGAAAACATCTTTAGATATTTGTTTAATATTAATATCTTTGACACTAGGAGTCCACTTAACAGGGTTTATTTATTTGTTGACTTATTCAATCAAAGACTCTTTTTAGTTATGTTTGAACATGTAAACTTAGTAATAAACTGTCACTAGAGGCTTCGAAAATTTTTCCATTACTTTTGATATTTCGCAATGGTGTAAAGGACAAGTTTTTTACCCTCCTAAAACTGTTTAACCTTCAATGGTCTATGTTGGTTTTGAAGAAACAAACTTAAAGTCAAAACCATCGTATTATCCTTTATGTAATTATTAAGTTTAAGGTGATGATTGAACAGATAAGGACTAAGGTTTAGAAACAGGTAAGGATTAAGGTTTAGAAACAGATTAAGACTAAGGTTAAACAGATTAACTAGGGAGCGATAAGTGTTTAACAAACTCAGGAGTAATACTATTGCAAATACATCTATTATCCTTGAGTTAATTATGTTAACAAGAACAAGATATAACGTGAGGATCAATACCGAAAAAGACTTTCTCATTAAGTTTCTTATTAAGGAAAGTTTCAGACTAAATACGGAATGTGTGTTTACTATTAGCGTGAAGTCTTACAGTAAAAGATTTATACATGACTTAAGTCGTAGAATTAATTGTAACAATATGTCTTACACTTTTAGGAGTCCATTTATAAGGATTAACAGCACCATCCATAAGTTCAATTAAGTTAGATGAAGATGGACCATTAAAAACAAAAACTTTGTAATATAAAGTGTGGTATTAGAAAGATTCTTTTAATTCAGAAAAATCTTTGTTAATTAAACAACTGTGGAATGAACAAATTTAAGGTCCTCCAAGAACTTTAATATCTTTCACAGTTGTAAAATGTTAGAAGATGAAAATTTAACGTAAAGTCACCTTCATCAGTGAAACCTGGATGCTTACTAGAAATAGAGTTAGGCTTCAAAATATTGTTTGAAGATTATTACTAGAAAGATGATTATTAGATTGAATAGATGGAATTGAATTCTAACAATGTTAACAAATTCTTATTCGACATTGTCACAAGAACAACGGTTGTTCTTCAAGTGGCTAGCATTACATGAACAGAATTTGACTTGAGGGTCAAGACCAAAGAACACTTACGAGTCCTTAGCTTAGTTGTTGTAAGTTTCAGCCTAGATTCTGAAATTGTGTTTGCTGTTAGCGTGAAGTTAGAAAGTGAACCACTTGTACATAACTTGAGTAGTCGAGTTAATAGTAACAATGTGTTTGTTAACCATGTTAGGAGTCCACTTCATAGAGTTAATAGCACCGTCCATCACTTCGATCAAGTTGGTGGTAGAAGGTCCGTTGAACAAGTACACCTTGTAGTACAGAGTGTGGTAGTGGAATGATTCCTTCAGTTCAGCAAAGTCCTTGTTGATCAAACAGTGATACATAGAACAAGTCTAAGGACCTCCGAGCACTTTGACACCTTGCACAGTAGTGTAGGGAGTCTTGTAGCCTTAATCGAACTTGCAGTAGTAGTCTCCTTAAGTCACGAAGCCAGGGTGTTTCTGAACTTATTGAGGTGCATTCACTTTAATAGGAGCCTTATGATTCTATTAGCTAGTAGTAGAACTTAACTTAGAAGAGTCAATGTTAACAAATTCTTATTCGACATTGTCACAAGAACAACGGTTGTTCTTCAAGTGGCTAGCATTACATGAACAGAATTTGACTTGAGGGTCAAGACCAAAGAACACTTACGAGTCCTTAGCTTAGTTGTTGTAAGTTTCAGCCTAGATTCTGAAATTGTGTTTGCTGTTAGCGTGAAGTTAGAAAGTGAACCACTTGTACATAACTTGAGTAGTCGAGTTAATAGTAACAATGTGTTTGTTAACCATGTTAGGAGTCCACTTCATAGAGTTAATAGCACCGTCCATCACTTCGATCAAGTTGGTGGTAGAAGGTCCGTTGAACAAGTACACCTTGTAGTACAGAGTGTGGTAGTGGAATGATTCCTTCAGTTCAGCAAAGTCCTTGTTGATCAAACAGTGATACATAGAACAAGTCTAAGGACCTCCGAGCACTTTGACACCTTGCACAGTAGTGTAGGGAGTCTTGTAGCCTTAATCGAACTTGCAGTAGTAGTCTCCTTAAGTCACGAAGCCAGGGTGTTTCTGAACTTATTGAGGTGCATTCACTTTAATAGGAGCCTTATGATTCTATTAGCTAGTAGTAGAACTTAACTTAGAAGAGTCAATGTTAACAAATTCTTATTCGACATTGTCACAAGAACAACGGTTGTTCTTCAAGTGGCTAGCATTACATGAACAGAATTTGACTTGAGGGTCAAGACCAAAGAACACTTACGAGTCCTTAGCTTAGTTGTTGTAAGTTTCAGCCTAGATTCTGAAATTGTGTTTGCTGTTAGCGTGAAGTTAGAAAGTGAACCACTTGTACATAACTTGAGTAGTCGAGTTAATAGTAACAATGTGTTTGTTAACCATGTTAGGAGTCCACTTCATAGAGTTAATAGCACCGTCCATCACTTCGATCAAGTTGGTGGTAGAAGGTCCGTTGAACAAGTACACCTTGTAGTACAGAGTGTGGTAGTGGAATGATTCCTTCAGTTCAGCAAAGTCCTTGTTGATCAAACAGTGATACATAGAACAAGTCTAAGGACCTCCGAGCACTTTGACACCTTGCACAGTAGTGTAGGGAGTCTTGTAGCCTTAATCGAACTTGCAGTAGTAGTCTCCTTAAGTCACGAAGCCAGGGTGTTTCTGAACTTATTGAGGTGCATTCACTTTAATAGGAGCCTTATGATTCTATTAGCTAGTAGTAGAACTTAACTTAGAAGAGTCAATGTTAACAAATTCTTATTCGACATTGTCACAAGAACAACGGTTGTTCTTCAAGTGGCTAGCATTACATGAACAGAATTTGACTTGAGGGTCAAGACCAAAGAACACTTACGAGTCCTTAGCTTAGTTGTTGTAAGTTTCAGCCTAGATTCTGAAATTGTGTTTGCTGTTAGCGTGAAGTTAGAAAGTGAACCACTTGTACATAACTTGAGTAGTCGAGTTAATAGTAACAATGTGTTTGTTAACCATGTTAGGAGTCCACTTCATAGAGTTAATAGCACCGTCCATCACTTCGATCAAGTTGGTGGTAGAAGGTCCGTTGAACAAGTACACCTTGTAGTACAGAGTGTGGTAGTGGAATGATTCCTTCAGTTCAGCAAAGTCCTTGTTGATCAAACAGTGATACATAGAACAAGTCTAAGGACCTCCGAGCACTTTGACACCTTGCACAGTAGTGTAGGGAGTCTTGTAGCCTTAATCGAACTTGCAGTAGTAGTCTCCTTAAGTCACGAAGCCAGGGTGTTTCTGAACTTATTGAGGTGCATTCACTTTAATAGGAGCCTTATGATTCTATTAGCTAGTAGTAGAACTTAACTTAGAAGAGTCAATGTTAACAAATTCTTATTCGACATTGTCACAAGAACAACGGTTGTTCTTCAAGTGGCTAGCATTACATGAACAGAATTTGACTTGAGGGTCAAGACCAAAGAACACTTACGAGTCCTTAGCTTAGTTGTTGTAAGTTTCAGCCTAGATTCTGAAATTGTGTTTGCTGTTAGCGTGAAGTTAGAAAGTGAACCACTTGTACATAACTTGAGTAGTCGAGTTAATAGTAACAATGTGTTTGTTAACCATGTTAGGAGTCCACTTCATAGAGTTAATAGCACCGTCCATCACTTCGATCAAGTTGGTGGTAGAAGGTCCGTTGAACAAGTACACCTTGTAGTACAGAGTGTGGTAGTGGAATGATTCCTTCAGTTCAGCAAAGTCCTTGTTGATCAAACAGTGATACATAGAACAAGTCTAAGGACCTCCGAGCACTTTGACACCTTGCACAGTAGTGTAGGGAGTCTTGTAGCCTTAATCGAACTTGCAGTAGTAGTCTCCTTAAGTCACGAAGCCAGGGTGTTTCTGAACTTATTGAGGTGCATTCACTTTAATAGGAGCCTTATGATTCTATTAGCTAGTAGTAGAACTTAACTTAGAAGAGTCAATGTTAACAAATTCTTATTCGACATTGTCACAAGAACAACGGTTGTTCTTCAAGTGGCTAGCATTACATGAACAGAATTTGACTTGAGGGTCAAGACCAAAGAACACTTACGAGTCCTTAGCTTAGTTGTTGTAAGTTTCAGCCTAGATTCTGAAATTGTGTTTGCTGTTAGCGTGAAGTTAGAAAGTGAACCACTTGTACATAACTTGAGTAGTCGAGTTAATAGTAACAATGTGTTTGTTAACCATGTTAGGAGTCCACTTCATAGAGTTAATAGCACCGTCCATCACTTCGATCAAGTTGGTGGTAGAAGGTCCGTTGAACAAGTACACCTTGTAGTACAGAGTGTGGTAGTGGAATGATTCCTTCAGTTCAGCAAAGTCCTTGTTGATCAAACAGTGATACATAGAACAAGTCTAAGGACCTCCGAGCACTTTGACACCTTGCACAGTAGTGTAGGGAGTCTTGTAGCCTTAATCGAACTTGCAGTAGTAGTCTCCTTAAGTCACGAAGCCAGGGTGTTTCTGAACTTATTGAGGTGCATTCACTTTAATAGGAGCCTTATGATTCTATTAGCTAGTAGTAGAACTTAACTTAGAAGAGTCAATGTTAACAAATTCTTATTCGACATTGTCACAAGAACAACGGTTGTTCTTCAAGTGGCTAGCATTACATGAACAGAATTTGACTTGAGGGTCAAGACCAAAGAACACTTACGAGTCCTTAGCTTAGTTGTTGTAAGTTTCAGCCTAGATTCTGAAATTGTGTTTGCTGTTAGCGTGAAGTTAGAAAGTGAACCACTTGTACATAACTTGAGTAGTCGAGTTAATAGTAACAATGTGTTTGTTAACCATGTTAGGAGTCCACTTCATAGAGTTAATAGCACCGTCCATCACTTCGATCAAGTTGGTGGTAGAAGGTCCGTTGAACAAGTACACCTTGTAGTACAGAGTGTGGTAGTGGAATGATTCCTTCAGTTCAGCAAAGTCCTTGTTGATCAAACAGTGATACATAGAACAAGTCTAAGGACCTCCGAGCACTTTGACACCTTGCACAGTAGTGTAGGGAGTCTTGTAGCCTTAATCGAACTTGCAGTAGTAGTCTCCTTAAGTCACGAAGCCAGGGTGTTTCTGAACTTATTGAGGTGCATTCACTTTAATAGGAGCCTTATGATTCTATTAGCTAGTAGTAGAACTTAACTTAGAAGAGTCAATGTTAACAAATTCTTATTCGACATTGTCACAAGAACAACGGTTGTTCTTCAAGTGGCTAGCATTACATGAACAGAATTTGACTTGAGGGTCAAGACCAAAGAACACTTACGAGTCCTTAGCTTAGTTGTTGTAAGTTTCAGCCTAGATTCTGAAATTGTGTTTGCTGTTAGCGTGAAGTTAGAAAGTGAACCACTTGTACATAACTTGAGTAGTCGAGTTAATAGTAACAATGTGTTTGTTAACCATGTTAGGAGTCCACTTCATAGAGTTAATAGCACCGTCCATCACTTCGATCAAGTTGGTGGTAGAAGGTCCGTTGAACAAGTACACCTTGTAGTACAGAGTGTGGTAGTGGAATGATTCCTTCAGTTCAGCAAAGTCCTTGTTGATCAAACAGTGATACATAGAACAAGTCTAAGGACCTCCGAGCACTTTGACACCTTGCACAGTAGTGTAGGGAGTCTTGTAGCCTTAATCGAACTTGCAGTAGTAGTCTCCTTAAGTCACGAAGCCAGGGTGTTTCTGAACTTATTGAGGTGCATTCACTTTAATAGGAGCCTTATGATTCTATTAGCTAGTAGTAGAACTTAACTTAGAAGAGTCAATGTTAACAAATTCTTATTCGACATTGTCACAAGAACAACGGTTGTTCTTCAAGTGGCTAGCATTACATGAACAGAATTTGACTTGAGGGTCAAGACCAAAGAACACTTACGAGTCCTTAGCTTAGTTGTTGTAAGTTTCAGCCTAGATTCTGAAATTGTGTTTGCTGTTAGCGTGAAGTTAGAAAGTGAACCACTTGTACATAACTTGAGTAGTCGAGTTAATAGTAACAATGTGTTTGTTAACCATGTTAGGAGTCCACTTCATAGAGTTAATAGCACCGTCCATCACTTCGATCAAGTTGGTGGTAGAAGGTCCGTTGAACAAGTACACCTTGTAGTACAGAGTGTGGTAGTGGAATGATTCCTTCAGTTCAGCAAAGTCCTTGTTGATCAAACAGTGATACATAGAACAAGTCTAAGGACCTCCGAGCACTTTGACACCTTGCACAGTAGTGTAGGGAGTCTTGTAGCCTTAATCGAACTTGCAGTAGTAGTCTCCTTAAGTCACGAAGCCAGGGTGTTTCTGAACTTATTGAGGTGCATTCACTTTAATAGGAGCCTTATGATTCTATTAGCTAGTAGTAGAACTTAACTTAGAAGAGTCAATGTTAACAAATTCTTATTCGACATTGTCACAAGAACAACGGTTGTTCTTCAAGTGGCTAGCATTACATGAACAGAATTTGACTTGAGGGTCAAGACCAAAGAACACTTACGAGTCCTTAGCTTAGTTGTTGTAAGTTTCAGCCTAGATTCTGAAATTGTGTTTGCTGTTAGCGTGAAGTTAGAAAGTGAACCACTTGTACATAACTTGAGTAGTCGAGTTAATAGTAACAATGTGTTTGTTAACCATGTTAGGAGTCCACTTCATAGAGTTAATAGCACCGTCCATCACTTCGATCAAGTTGGTGGTAGAAGGTCCGTTGAACAAGTACACCTTGTAGTACAGAGTGTGGTAGTGGAATGATTCCTTCAGTTCAGCAAAGTCCTTGTTGATCAAACAGTGATACATAGAACAAGTCTAAGGACCTCCGAGCACTTTGACACCTTGCACAGTAGTGTAGGGAGTCTTGTAGCCTTAATCGAACTTGCAGTAGTAGTCTCCTTAAGTCACGAAGCCAGGGTGTTTCTGAACTTATTGAGGTGCATTCACTTTAATAGGAGCCTTATGATTCTATTAGCTAGTAGTAGAACTTAACTTAGAAGAGTCAATGTTAACAAATTCTTATTCGACATTGTCACAAGAACAACGGTTGTTCTTCAAGTGGCTAGCATTACATGAACAGAATTTGACTTGAGGGTCAAGACCAAAGAACACTTACGAGTCCTTAGCTTAGTTGTTGTAAGTTTCAGCCTAGATTCTGAAATTGTGTTTGCTGTTAGCGTGAAGTTAGAAAGTGAACCACTTGTACATAACTTGAGTAGTCGAGTTAATAGTAACAATGTGTTTGTTAACCATGTTAGGAGTCCACTTCATAGAGTTAATAGCACCGTCCATCACTTCGATCAAGTTGGTGGTAGAAGGTCCGTTGAACAAGTACACCTTGTAGTACAGAGTGTGGTAGTGGAATGATTCCTTCAGTTCAGCAAAGTCCTTGTTGATCAAACAGTGATACATAGAACAAGTCTAAGGACCTCCGAGCACTTTGACACCTTGCACAGTAGTGTAGGGAGTCTTGTAGCCTTAATCGAACTTGCAGTAGTAGTCTCCTTAAGTCACGAAGCCAGGGTGTTTCTGAACTTATTGAGGTGCATTCACTTTAATAGGAGCCTTATGATTCTATTAGCTAGTAGTAGAACTTAACTTAGAAGAGTCAATGTTAACAAATTCTTATTCGACATTGTCACAAGAACAACGGTTGTTCTTCAAGTGGCTAGCATTACATGAACAGAATTTGACTTGAGGGTCAAGACCAAAGAACACTTACGAGTCCTTAGCTTAGTTGTTGTAAGTTTCAGCCTAGATTCTGAAATTGTGTTTGCTGTTAGCGTGAAGTTAGAAAGTGAACCACTTGTACATAACTTGAGTAGTCGAGTTAATAGTAACAATGTGTTTGTTAACCATGTTAGGAGTCCACTTCATAGAGTTAATAGCACCGTCCATCACTTCGATCAAGTTGGTGGTAGAAGGTCCGTTGAACAAGTACACCTTGTAGTACAGAGTGTGGTAGTGGAATGATTCCTTCAGTTCAGCAAAGTCCTTGTTGATCAAACAGTGATACATAGAACAAGTCTAAGGACCTCCGAGCACTTTGACACCTTGCACAGTAGTGTAGGGAGTCTTGTAGCCTTAATCGAACTTGCAGTAGTAGTCTCCTTAAGTCACGAAGCCAGGGTGTTTCTGAACTTATTGAGGTGCATTCACTTTAATAGGAGCCTTATGATTCTATTAGCTAGTAGTAGAACTTAACTTAGAAGAGTCAATGTTAACAAATTCTTATTCGACATTGTCACAAGAACAACGGTTGTTCTTCAAGTGGCTAGCATTACATGAACAGAATTTGACTTGAGGGTCAAGACCAAAGAACACTTACGAGTCCTTAGCTTAGTTGTTGTAAGTTTCAGCCTAGATTCTGAAATTGTGTTTGCTGTTAGCGTGAAGTTAGAAAGTGAACCACTTGTACATAACTTGAGTAGTCGAGTTAATAGTAACAATGTGTTTGTTAACCATGTTAGGAGTCCACTTCATAGAGTTAATAGCACCGTCCATCACTTCGATCAAGTTGGTGGTAGAAGGTCCGTTGAACAAGTACACCTTGTAGTACAGAGTGTGGTAGTGGAATGATTCCTTCAGTTCAGCAAAGTCCTTGTTGATCAAACAGTGATACATAGAACAAGTCTAAGGACCTCCGAGCACTTTGACACCTTGCACAGTAGTGTAGGGAGTCTTGTAGCCTTAATCGAACTTGCAGTAGTAGTCTCCTTAAGTCACGAAGCCAGGGTGTTTCTGAACTTATTGAGGTGCATTCACTTTAATAGGAGCCTTATGATTCTATTAGCTAGTAGTAGAACTTAACTTAGAAGAGTCAATGTTAACAAATTCTTATTCGACATTGTCACAAGAACAACGGTTGTTCTTCAAGTGGCTAGCATTACATGAACAGAATTTGACTTGAGGGTCAAGACCAAAGAACACTTACGAGTCCTTAGCTTAGTTGTTGTAAGTTTCAGCCTAGATTCTGAAATTGTGTTTGCTGTTAGCGTGAAGTTAGAAAGTGAACCACTTGTACATAACTTGAGTAGTCGAGTTAATAGTAACAATGTGTTTGTTAACCATGTTAGGAGTCCACTTCATAGAGTTAATAGCACCGTCCATCACTTCGATCAAGTTGGTGGTAGAAGGTCCGTTGAACAAGTACACCTTGTAGTACAGAGTGTGGTAGTGGAATGATTCCTTCAGTTCAGCAAAGTCCTTGTTGATCAAACAGTGATACATAGAACAAGTCTAAGGACCTCCGAGCACTTTGACACCTTGCACAGTAGTGTAGGGAGTCTTGTAGCCTTAATCGAACTTGCAGTAGTAGTCTCCTTAAGTCACGAAGCCAGGGTGTTTCTGAACTTATTGAGGTGCATTCACTTTAATAGGAGCCTTATGATTCTATTAGCTAGTAGTAGAACTTAACTTAGAAGAGTCAATGTTAACAAATTCTTATTCGACATTGTCACAAGAACAACGGTTGTTCTTCAAGTGGCTAGCATTACATGAACAGAATTTGACTTGAGGGTCAAGACCAAAGAACACTTACGAGTCCTTAGCTTAGTTGTTGTAAGTTTCAGCCTAGATTCTGAAATTGTGTTTGCTGTTAGCGTGAAGTTAGAAAGTGAACCACTTGTACATAACTTGAGTAGTCGAGTTAATAGTAACAATGTGTTTGTTAACCATGTTAGGAGTCCACTTCATAGAGTTAATAGCACCGTCCATCACTTCGATCAAGTTGGTGGTAGAAGGTCCGTTGAACAAGTACACCTTGTAGTACAGAGTGTGGTAGTGGAATGATTCCTTCAGTTCAGCAAAGTCCTTGTTGATCAAACAGTGATACATAGAACAAGTCTAAGGACCTCCGAGCACTTTGACACCTTGCACAGTAGTGTAGGGAGTCTTGTAGCCTTAATCGAACTTGCAGTAGTAGTCTCCTTAAGTCACGAAGCCAGGGTGTTTCTGAACTTATTGAGGTGCATTCACTTTAATAGGAGCCTTATGATTCTATTAGCTAGTAGTAGAACTTAACTTAGAAGAGTCAATGTTAACAAATTCTTATTCGACATTGTCACAAGAACAACGGTTGTTCTTCAAGTGGCTAGCATTACATGAACAGAATTTGACTTGAGGGTCAAGACCAAAGAACACTTACGAGTCCTTAGCTTAGTTGTTGTAAGTTTCAGCCTAGATTCTGAAATTGTGTTTGCTGTTAGCGTGAAGTTAGAAAGTGAACCACTTGTACATAACTTGAGTAGTCGAGTTAATAGTAACAATGTGTTTGTTAACCATGTTAGGAGTCCACTTCATAGAGTTAATAGCACCGTCCATCACTTCGATCAAGTTGGTGGTAGAAGGTCCGTTGAACAAGTACACCTTGTAGTACAGAGTGTGGTAGTGGAATGATTCCTTCAGTTCAGCAAAGTCCTTGTTGATCAAACAGTGATACATAGAACAAGTCTAAGGACCTCCGAGCACTTTGACACCTTGCACAGTAGTGTAGGGAGTCTTGTAGCCTTAATCGAACTTGCAGTAGTAGTCTCCTTAAGTCACGAAGCCAGGGTGTTTCTGAACTTATTGAGGTGCATTCACTTTAATAGGAGCCTTATGATTCTATTAGCTAGTAGTAGAACTTAACTTAGAAGAGTCAATGTTAACAAATTCTTATTCGACATTGTCACAAGAACAACGGTTGTTCTTCAAGTGGCTAGCATTACATGAACAGAATTTGACTTGAGGGTCAAGACCAAAGAACACTTACGAGTCCTTAGCTTAGTTGTTGTAAGTTTCAGCCTAGATTCTGAAATTGTGTTTGCTGTTAGCGTGAAGTTAGAAAGTGAACCACTTGTACATAACTTGAGTAGTCGAGTTAATAGTAACAATGTGTTTGTTAACCATGTTAGGAGTCCACTTCATAGAGTTAATAGCACCGTCCATCACTTCGATCAAGTTGGTGGTAGAAGGTCCGTTGAACAAGTACACCTTGTAGTACAGAGTGTGGTAGTGGAATGATTCCTTCAGTTCAGCAAAGTCCTTGTTGATCAAACAGTGATACATAGAACAAGTCTAAGGACCTCCGAGCACTTTGACACCTTGCACAGTAGTGTAGGGAGTCTTGTAGCCTTAATCGAACTTGCAGTAGTAGTCTCCTTAAGTCACGAAGCCAGGGTGTTTCTGAACTTATTGAGGTGCATTCACTTTAATAGGAGCCTTATGATTCTATTAGCTAGTAGTAGAACTTAACTTAGAAGAGTCAATGTTAACAAATTCTTATTCGACATTGTCACAAGAACAACGGTTGTTCTTCAAGTGGCTAGCATTACATGAACAGAATTTGACTTGAGGGTCAAGACCAAAGAACACTTACGAGTCCTTAGCTTAGTTGTTGTAAGTTTCAGCCTAGATTCTGAAATTGTGTTTGCTGTTAGCGTGAAGTTAGAAAGTGAACCACTTGTACATAACTTGAGTAGTCGAGTTAATAGTAACAATGTGTTTGTTAACCATGTTAGGAGTCCACTTCATAGAGTTAATAGCACCGTCCATCACTTCGATCAAGTTGGTGGTAGAAGGTCCGTTGAACAAGTACACCTTGTAGTACAGAGTGTGGTAGTGGAATGATTCCTTCAGTTCAGCAAAGTCCTTGTTGATCAAACAGTGATACATAGAACAAGTCTAAGGACCTCCGAGCACTTTGACACCTTGCACAGTAGTGTAGGGAGTCTTGTAGCCTTAATCGAACTTGCAGTAGTAGTCTCCTTAAGTCACGAAGCCAGGGTGTTTCTGAACTTATTGAGGTGCATTCACTTTAATAGGAGCCTTATGATTCTATTAGCTAGTAGTAGAACTTAACTTAGAAGAGTCAATGTTAACAAATTCTTATTCGACATTGTCACAAGAACAACGGTTGTTCTTCAAGTGGCTAGCATTACATGAACAGAATTTGACTTGAGGGTCAAGACCAAAGAACACTTACGAGTCCTTAGCTTAGTTGTTGTAAGTTTCAGCCTAGATTCTGAAATTGTGTTTGCTGTTAGCGTGAAGTTAGAAAGTGAACCACTTGTACATAACTTGAGTAGTCGAGTTAATAGTAACAATGTGTTTGTTAACCATGTTAGGAGTCCACTTCATAGAGTTAATAGCACCGTCCATCACTTCGATCAAGTTGGTGGTAGAAGGTCCGTTGAACAAGTACACCTTGTAGTACAGAGTGTGGTAGTGGAATGATTCCTTCAGTTCAGCAAAGTCCTTGTTGATCAAACAGTGATACATAGAACAAGTCTAAGGACCTCCGAGCACTTTGACACCTTGCACAGTAGTGTAGGGAGTCTTGTAGCCTTAATCGAACTTGCAGTAGTAGTCTCCTTAAGTCACGAAGCCAGGGTGTTTCTGAACTTATTGAGGTGCATTCACTTTAATAGGAGCCTTATGATTCTATTAGCTAGTAGTAGAACTTAACTTAGAAGAGTCAATGTTAACAAATTCTTATTCGACATTGTCACAAGAACAACGGTTGTTCTTCAAGTGGCTAGCATTACATGAACAGAATTTGACTTGAGGGTCAAGACCAAAGAACACTTACGAGTCCTTAGCTTAGTTGTTGTAAGTTTCAGCCTAGATTCTGAAATTGTGTTTGCTGTTAGCGTGAAGTTAGAAAGTGAACCACTTGTACATAACTTGAGTAGTCGAGTTAATAGTAACAATGTGTTTGTTAACCATGTTAGGAGTCCACTTCATAGAGTTAATAGCACCGTCCATCACTTCGATCAAGTTGGTGGTAGAAGGTCCGTTGAACAAGTACACCTTGTAGTACAGAGTGTGGTAGTGGAATGATTCCTTCAGTTCAGCAAAGTCCTTGTTGATCAAACAGTGATACATAGAACAAGTCTAAGGACCTCCGAGCACTTTGACACCTTGCACAGTAGTGTAGGGAGTCTTGTAGCCTTAATCGAACTTGCAGTAGTAGTCTCCTTAAGTCACGAAGCCAGGGTGTTTCTGAACTTATTGAGGTGCATTCACTTTAATAGGAGCCTTATGATTCTATTAGCTAGTAGTAGAACTTAACTTAGAAGAGTCAATGTTAACAAATTCTTATTCGACATTGTCACAAGAACAACGGTTGTTCTTCAAGTGGCTAGCATTACATGAACAGAATTTGACTTGAGGGTCAAGACCAAAGAACACTTACGAGTCCTTAGCTTAGTTGTTGTAAGTTTCAGCCTAGATTCTGAAATTGTGTTTGCTGTTAGCGTGAAGTTAGAAAGTGAACCACTTGTACATAACTTGAGTAGTCGAGTTAATAGTAACAATGTGTTTGTTAACCATGTTAGGAGTCCACTTCATAGAGTTAATAGCACCGTCCATCACTTCGATCAAGTTGGTGGTAGAAGGTCCGTTGAACAAGTACACCTTGTAGTACAGAGTGTGGTAGTGGAATGATTCCTTCAGTTCAGCAAAGTCCTTGTTGATCAAACAGTGATACATAGAACAAGTCTAAGGACCTCCGAGCACTTTGACACCTTGCACAGTAGTGTAGGGAGTCTTGTAGCCTTAATCGAACTTGCAGTAGTAGTCTCCTTAAGTCACGAAGCCAGGGTGTTTCTGAACTTATTGAGGTGCATTCACTTTAATAGGAGCCTTATGATTCTATTAGCTAGTAGTAGAACTTAACTTAGAAGAGTCAATGTTAACAAATTCTTATTCGACATTGTCACAAGAACAACGGTTGTTCTTCAAGTGGCTAGCATTACATGAACAGAATTTGACTTGAGGGTCAAGACCAAAGAACACTTACGAGTCCTTAGCTTAGTTGTTGTAAGTTTCAGCCTAGATTCTGAAATTGTGTTTGCTGTTAGCGTGAAGTTAGAAAGTGAACCACTTGTACATAACTTGAGTAGTCGAGTTAATAGTAACAATGTGTTTGTTAACCATGTTAGGAGTCCACTTCATAGAGTTAATAGCACCGTCCATCACTTCGATCAAGTTGGTGGTAGAAGGTCCGTTGAACAAGTACACCTTGTAGTACAGAGTGTGGTAGTGGAATGATTCCTTCAGTTCAGCAAAGTCCTTGTTGATCAAACAGTGATACATAGAACAAGTCTAAGGACCTCCGAGCACTTTGACACCTTGCACAGTAGTGTAGGGAGTCTTGTAGCCTTAATCGAACTTGCAGTAGTAGTCTCCTTAAGTCACGAAGCCAGGGTGTTTCTGAACTTATTGAGGAGCTTAAGCATTTGTTGTAGCTTGTTAGATTATTAGCTAGTAGTAGAACTTAACTTAGAAGAGTCAATGTTAACAAATTCTTATTCGACATTGTCACAAGAACAACGGTTGTTCTTCAAGTGGCTAGCATTACATGAACAGAATTTGACTTGAGGGTCAAGACCAAAGAACACTTACGAGTCCTTAGCTTAGTTGTTGTAAGTTTCAGCCTAGATTCTGAAATTGTGTTTGCTGTTAGCGTGAAGTTAGAAAGTGAACCACTTGTACATAACTTGAGTAGTCGAGTTAATAGTAACAATGTGTTTGTTAACCATGTTAGGAGTCCACTTCATAGAGTTAATAGCACCGTCCATCACTTCGATCAAGTTGGTGGTAGAAGGTCCGTTGAACAAGTACACCTTGTAGTACAGAGTGTGGTAGTGGAATGATTCCTTCAGTTCAGCAAAGTCCTTGTTGATCAAACAGTGATACATAGAACAAGTCTAAGGACCTCCGAGCACTTTGACACCTTGCACAGTAGTGTAGGGAGTCTTGTAGCCTTATCGAACTTGCAGTAGTAGTCTCCTTAAGTCACGAATTCTGATGTCTTGTATTAATCTTCGCTCTTAATCTTTTTTTATTACAACTACATCCTTCGGATTTTTTCATTTTTTCGTCATTTTCATCAATTGCCTTTATTTATGTTCTTTATTATATATTTTTTTTTAACATACTTCACATATTTTTACTTCATTTTTTATTTCGATTTTTACAAATTGAAATTTTCTTCAACATTTTTATGATTTTTTTTTACTTTTTGTCTTCCTTGAATTTCTTCAATTTTTATAACATTTTTCATGGTTATTACTTAGTTGTTCTTTAGCACATTATTTCTTTTCATTTCCCTTTCATAGATTTTATGATGTCCGATTCATCATCTTAGAAACCTATATCTTTCTTGTGCCTTCTCGTTTATTTAAATACGAATCGTTTTCATTCATTCGATTCATATATCCTTTATTCTTTGCTTAATTATACGCTTTAAGCTAGAACTATCGCTAAATAAAAAAAATATCTTTTAAATCTCATAATTATAAAATATCTCAAATTCAAAAGTATTTATACTGATTAAAAACGTCTTTTTATTTAAATATTCGAATTTATCAAAGTTTTACCGCCATTTTTTTGTAATTTTCATTAATTTAAAAAATATATTTCAAATATGTATTTTTCATCATTATTTATCCTTTTTTTTTATAAATATCTTTTCAAATTCTCATTTGAATTTTTGACAAAATTTTCATTCTATTTTTCGTTTCATTCATTTCAATCTATCTATTTATTTTTTTTCTAAAACTATTATTTTTATTTCTTTATTTTCTTTTTCCAACAACCCATTTAATTTAAATTTTCGTAGGGGTTGGGGTTGGGGTTGGGGTGGGTTGGGGTTGGGGTTGGGGTTGGGGTTGGGGTTGGGGTTGGGGTCTGGGGTTGGGGTTGGGGTTGGGGT